>NC_064619.1:434329465-434632496 GCF_023898315.1 Schistocerca nitens
ACAGCATCAAAAGCCTGACAGATAGCCAACTAACATTTAAAAATAAATTAAAAGAATTTCTAGATGACAACTCCTTCTACTCATTGGCTGAATTTTTAGATATAAATTAAGGGAAACAAACCCAGATTAAACATTAGTGTCATGCAATATTTTGTGTAATGTAATATGTTCAAGAAGCACTCATAGACAGCAGATGACAGCACTGGCTGTGACGGGCATATAGAACGTGTGGGGGTGGGGAAGGGGGTGGTGGGAAGGAGACGCAGAAAACAGCACAGTCGTTGTCCGTCTTGTCAGTTTCGCGCGGCTTCCCCCCCCCCCCCCCCCCCCGTCGGAGGTTCGAGTCCTCCCTCCGGCACAGGTGTGTGTGTGTGTGTGTGTGTGTGTGTGTGTGTGTGTTATCCTTAGCGTAAGTTAGTTTCAGTTAGATTAAGTAATGCGTACGCCTAGGGACCGCCGGCCGAAGTGGCCGTGCGGTTAAAGGCGCTGCTGTCTGGAACCGCAAGACCGCTCCGGTCGCAGGTTCGAATCCTGCCTCGGGCATGGATGTTTGTGATGTCCTTAGGTTAGTTAGGTTTAACTAGTTCTAAGTTCTAGGGGACTAATGACCTCAGCAGTTAACTCCCATAGTGCTCAGAGCCATTTGAACCATTTTTGAACCTAGGGACCGATGAACTCAGCAGTTTGGTCCGATAGTACTTACCAGAAATTTCCAATTTTGTGCCAACCAGAGGGGCCGAGCGGTTCTAGGCGCTACGGTCTGGAACCGCGCGACCGCTACGGTCGCAGGTTCGAATCCTGCCGTGGGCATGGATGTGCGTGATGTCCTTAGGTTAGTTAGGTTTAAGTAGTTCTAACTTCTAGGGAACTGATGACCTCAGAAGTTAAGTCCCATAGTGCTCAGAACCATTTGAACCATTTTCCAATTTTGTAAAATTGGTGCATGCTAGCAAGGAATGCTAGCACTACATTCGATAGTAGGTGTTTATCTTTCAGGTGTGTAGCGCCAAGGTATTTCGTCAATATAACGAAATGTAAATTCGGGCGTACCAAAGGGAGTGTTATAGAACCATTACTTTTCGCAATACATAAAAAAAACCAAGTGGGTACTTCCAAAAGGTTTTTCGCGAATATTGGTGTATAATGAGATGACGCAAAGCTGGAAACTGTACCGAAATGACGCAGGAAGACCTGCAGAGGAACGACGCTTCGTGCAAGGACAGGCAGTTGGTCCTCAAAATAAACAAATGTGACGTATGACTACAAAGTCTTTCGCGACGGAGTCCTTGCACAAATAGTTCTCGGGGTTTACTTGACGCTTCAAATTCGGATAAAATCCAGGGCTTCCGATGACAGAAGCAATGATTCCCGTCGGGGGGTAAACCTGACTGTCATGAAACTGGCGAGGCTCTGGCCAGAAGACTACACCTGATTGGCTCAATTACGCCATGATGACGACACGGAAATGGTTCAGCCGTACGTTTCCTTTTTCCAGCTAGTTCGTCTTACTTTTGACCGAAATCCGAAGTTACATTTCAGTTTTTCTTAACGTCGTAAAAGGTCTACTTCGCAATGCCAAACTCGTGTCATGTCTGGGCGGCACCGACTTTCTTTGAATTTCTAAGGACTCTCATTTCAGCTTTTAAACTCACCGATTTATATTTACTTTTCACACTTATCTTGGTAAATGTATAGTAGTGTGCGATACTTTAATGCTGTTGTATGAGGCCACAGTAATGGAATTTAAGACAACTCGTCATTTGAGCCTCAGTAAGCGACCTGACAATGCTTTCCTTCGTTGTTCGATTGGGAAAAAAAAGACGCAGCAGCATATAGGACGGAAATCCGACAAATCTGAGTTACATGAACAAACAAACGATTACAATTTCAGAAAAAAACTAGATGATTTATTCAAGAGAAAGGGCTTCACAACCCGAGATAGTCAATAACGCGTCTCCGACTTGGAATGTCATTGAGTGGAGTAGAATGACCAGCGAAGATGTGTCTGGACGGCCCAGACAGCGATGGGACATCAATCTGACCATCGGCCGCCATACGCCTCGACGACCATGAGTGGTCGCCAAGGGGTGCCATTCCTTTTCATAGCAGGACCCCATTCGTTGTCATCTGCAGCACCCCCACAGCACAGCGGTACGTTGACGGTATTATACGCTCCTTTGTGGTGCCCTTCATGCAAGGCCATTCTGGGCTTAACTTCAGCAAGATAATACCCGCCCGCATACGGGGAGAGTTTCTACTGCTTGCCTTCGTGCTTGTCAAATCCTATCTTTTCGAATAAGGCCGCCAGATCTCTCCGCAGTACGAGGGCCATTTGAAAAGTCCGTGCAAAGTCCGAGAGATGGCACCACCAGCACGTATCGAAGTCATTTTTATTTAGTAACATCTTTGGAAAGAACGCACACCAAGTTTCAGCCATATTCGTCTATTTCTTTGTGTTTGGCATTCGTGTGAATCAAGGAAGTCGAGTGATTGTCAAAAAATGGACGGAAAACAATTCCGTGTGGTGATTAAACATTAATTTATGAGAGGCAAAACACCTCAGAAGATTAAAGAGAAAGTTGATAAACATTACGGTGTCTCTGCACCTTCGATTAGAACAGTTTATAAGTGGTTTCAAAATCTTCGGAGTGGCGATATGGGCACAAGTGATGCTGAGCGTTCTGGACGCCCTGTGGAGGTTACAACTCCAGAAATCATTGATAAATTATCCATGATATGGTGATGGAAGACAGAAGAGTTAAGGTGCGTGAGATTGCTAGTGCTGTGGCCATCTCGAATGAAAGGGTACATAATATTTTGCATAAAATTTGGACATGAGAAAGCTATCAGCAAGATGGATTCCGCGATTGCTCACGCTTGACCATAAACGGAATCGTGTGAAGTGTTGCAAGGATTGTTGCAGCTGTTCAAGAAGAATCCGCAGCTCTTTAACCATCGTTTCGTCACTGTGGATGAAACATGGATACATTACTATACTCCTGAGACCAAACAACAACGAAACAATGGGTTACCAATGGAGAATCTGCACCAAAAAAGGCGAAGACCATTCCTTCGGCCGGAAAAGTTATGGCGACTGTCTTTTGGGATTCGAAAGCGATAATCCACATCGACTATCTGGAAAAGGGTAAAACTGTTACAGTTGAATATTATTCATCGTTATTGGACTGTTTGAAAACCGAGCTGCAAGAAAAACGCCGGCGACTGGACCACAAAAAAGTCCTTTTCCATCACTACAGTGCACCAGCACACACCTCAGCAGCTGTGGTCGCAAAATTAATGGAAATAGGATTCCAACTCGTTTAACATACCCCCTATTCTCCAGACTTGGCTCCCTCGGACTACTATTTGTTCCCCAATTTGAAGAAATGGCTAGCGGGAGAAAGATTTTATTCAAACGAGGTGGTGATTGCAGCAACTAATAGCTATTTTGCAGACTCGGACAATTCCTATTATTCGGAAGGGATCAACAAATTAGAGCAGCGTTGGACGAAGTGTATAAGTCTAAAAGGAGACTATGTCGAAAAATAAAAAGGATTTACGTCAAACACGTAAGTAGTTTTTATTTTTGCACGGACTTTTCCCATACGACCGTCGTATTATGGGCAGGGCCATAACTCGTTTCTTGTGCTACAGCACACATCACAATCAAAAATCAAATGGCTCTGAGCACTATGGGACTTAACATCTGTGGTCATCAGTCCCCTAGAACTTAGAACTACTTAAACCTAACTAACCTAAGTACATCACAGACATCCATGCCCGAGGCAGGATTCGAACCCGCGACCGTAGCGGTCAAGCTGTTCCAGACTGAAGCGCCTAGAACCGCACGGCCACACCGGCCGGCACATCACAATCGGTCACGGGTACAGAGCAGGGGAAGAAGGGATGGGATGCGTTCAATATTCTACAATAAATGAGCTCGGCGCGAATAATACCAGGTAGCATTTCACTCGGCGGTGAAAGAAAGTCTGAATTATCGCGAACTCCGCATTACCGAAGTACGAATTAGTGAGGTTTTACTACAACTGAAGAACGTCGTATTTCAGAACCACCAAGAACTGCGGAGAAAACATTGTCAAAGCAAAGGTAGTTTGCTAGCTGCGATTCTATTTGCGCACACAGTCGCTACCAGAAGCGCGTAACGTCTTAGCTTTATGGAATTGCTTACGTGTGTAATAGGTCATTTGCGGTCTAGAATCTAGTTACACACAGCAATTTTCTCAGTAATGAACCCTTTGCCGCGGAAACTTTCACCGAAGGCAGCGCGAATTCAGTGTTTGGGGGTGCAGCGAGGAAATTCGATAAAACGAGGGAACTGTTAATTGCCGAATGGCGGTGTAAGTTTGCGGAGTAACGATGGTTAATGGGAAAGGAGGACTGTAACACTCTCCTCCTCGAATTCCTGTCCTCTAAATTTTCCCAAAGGGTTTCCCGAGAACAATGTCGACTTTGTTCCAAACAGTACCATTTAAGTTCGATTAGCACCGCTGTTAGACTTTCGCATGAGCTGCACCGACCTGTTACGATACTACCAGCGCGTCTGCATTCGTCTGACGTTCACTGTCACGTCTACTTTGTTTAACACACCAAAAGTTGGAATAGCAATCGCACAAGTGCCTTGTACGCCGTCTCCTAGAGAAGTACTGAAATTTTCCATTCGGTTCCAAACAAACTACCTCCCAATTATCTCCTGCACAACTGATTTAAAGTGTTCGTGATATTTCATGTTGCTCTTTAGTATTACACATAAATACAGTCCAAGACAAAAAAAGACGCACCACGAAGGAATTATCCGAATGGGACGGAAATCGATGGATTAAATATACATGTACATACAAACAAATGCTTACAATTTAAGAAAAATTAAATGATTTATTCAAGAGAAAGAGCTTCGCAAGTTGAGCAAGTCAATAACCGCTGGCCCTTGTGCAAGCAATAATTGGACTGGCACTGACTGATAGATTTGTTGCCTGTCCTCAACATGAGGGATATCGTGCCAAATTCTGTCCAACTGGCGCGATAGGTCGTCAGAATCCCGAGATGGTTGAAGCGCCCGGCCAATCCAAAATTCCTCAGTTGGGCAAAGATCCGACGACCTTGATGGCAAAGGGCTTGGCAAGCACGAAAACTTACGCCACGTGTGAGCGAGCATTATTTCGCTGAAATGTAAGACCGCGATGGCTTGCGATTAAGTGCAACAATACGGGACGTAGAACATCGCTAACGTACCGGTTTGCTGTAAGGGTGACAACCCAAGGGGATCCTACAGTGAAAAGAAATGACACCCCACACCATCACTCTTGGTTGTCACGCCGTATGGCGGGCGATAGCCAGGTTGGAAGACGCGTCTTCCATCTGGAATCTCATAAACTAGAATGGAAGACACGCGCGGGAAAACTGGCTAACCCTCAAATGTAAAAATTTATCTCTAAGTGTTGCCATCTATCGATGGGTACGGGAACTATCAAAACTGGCATTGGTCTCAACCCTAAATATCACTTAGGGGTGAGATCAGTGTCAACTTCGATAATTTCCGTATCCAGCGACAGATCGCAACACTTATCTCTAAGCTTTTACATTTGAGGGTTAGCCCGAATTTTCGCGCTTGTCTTCAATTGTCCTCAGTGTGCTCCGACCATTGCGTCTGGCAGTATATCCAAGAACCTTGGGGGCAACGGATAAAGTGTTGATAAGGAATCATGCCCGGAATTGTACAGATTAGATATTGAAGATCGCATCACTGTCATATCTTCCACTTCACGTAACGCACACAAACTGAAAAGAAGGCTGTCGTCGGTCAACGTTGTAATTGTTACATTATGTTCCATTTTCGACTGATAACAACAACGGCTGTCAGAAATTGGTACGTTCACGACTAGGAGGGTTGATTGTGGTGCTCCACGGACCTGAAGCGCTCTCGACTGTAAAGAGAGGATGTACTTCGTCATGCGCTCGAAACATTGTCTGTAGGTTCCTCAAGAGCACACTTGCCAGAGCTCATTGTCAACGCTCTGTGTGTACTGTGAAGTGGGAGATTTGAAAGTGTTCCGATCTTGAAACGTACCGTATGGTATACTTCCGGATATGCTCCTTATCAAAACTTCATCTAGTAACTCCCCTCGAAAACTCCTTGAAGCCTGTAATAGTAATTATGAAACGTCGTGTATGAAAAGATACGCCGTATTATCACATCTTTACGATTCGACATTTAGCACGCTGGAGTCCGTCTGGTGACATTCATCTACTGCTTTTAAAATACCCTTTCCGAAAAAAAGCGTATTGTGTGTGAGTCCTATTTTTTTCCTATGCCGGTTTCGATGCTTTGAAATAAGTTGCTTTACCTATAGGAACGTTTGATGACGATTTTAAGCGAGGGGCAAGAAACGTTGGAGTTTAGAATATGCATCAGGGTACTGCAGTAGATGGCGGCTACGTTTTATTTTTATTTTTTATTTCTTGTTTTGTCGTAAGTCTTTGATTTCATACTTTCCTCTATCTTTTCCTGACATGTGCTAATTCTTTCATCTCTACGTAACTATTACACTTAACATCGTTCATAATCGTACACGCAGTCTCCGTCCACAGGCCCTGACGAGCTCGTTGGCAAGGACCGTATCATCATCTTTCACTGGATGCATTATGGAAAAGTGTGGGTTCAGCACACCATTCTTCATGCTGTTGTCAATCTTCAAACCGCTACTCAATTACCCTCAGTAGACCTCGTTCCATTAGTCCCACCAAGGAAAATCCCTGACAGTACCGTGAATCGAACCCAGGTCCTTCTCATGGCAGCCATGATCGCTGAGCACTCAGCTACAGAGGCTTTCTTCACAATCAGTTTTCATATTTTACTGTCTGTCGACCCTATTATTTTTCCTGTACTCTGTTTCTTGGATGATGAAGGTGATGAAGAATAGCGGAGAAAAGAATAAAGGCTTGCTTGGCATCAAAACTGGGAACGACTGTGTGGTGGAGGAATTGAAAGAATCTGCTATATGAAACTGAGAAATTATTTCCTAAAAGTGTACGTCGGTTGCATAGTGTTGTACGAAAGCTAAATATGAACTATTTGAATACAAAGAAGAAGAAACTCGAAGCATTTGAAATGCGGTGCTGTCGAAGAGTGCTAAATATAAAGTGGTCACGTCAGGTACTAATCTATACTACTATGCAGCTAAAATGCTGCGCGATGCAGTATCAGCGTTCCTGATTGCCAATATAACAGCTTTCAGGTGCAAAAAAAAATTGATTTTCAGTACATAATGCAATTACTGAACGAATTAAAAAATTTGAAATGCTATCATAGGGGTGGCCGAGCGGTTCTAGGCGCTACAGTCTGGAACCGCGCGACCGCTACGGCCGCAGGTTCAAATCCTGCCTCGGGCATGGATGTGTGTAATGTCCTTAGGTTAGTTAGGTTTAAGTAATTCTAAGGTCTAGGGGAATGATGACCTTAGAAGTTAAGTCCCATAGTGCTCAGAGCCATTTGAACCATTTTGCTATCATAACCTACTCATTTAGATTCTCTGTTGATCCACTGTGGACATGGGACAGCGGCTGGTCAAATATTTAACAATGAAATTCGCTCACCAGCCGTGCAATTGACATGCTATTTATCTCAACTGCACGGCTTTTTGGCGAATTTTATTGATAAGTACTCATTTAGAGGTATAATCTTACCTTGGAGGTTTAACGCAATAAGAGAAATAACACAAATTACCCAGACTATATTCATCCATTGTTTGACAATGATAGCACTTAGCTGCTTCCAGTTAACTTTAAACGTAATATCAAACCTTTTCCAAACATTTTCATTAGTCTTTGGGTGAATACTCCAAAAATGAAAAATAACTAGCGTTTGCGTCTTCAGACACAATGGTTTTACAGGCGTGACGTGAAGTATTCAACACGTAAACTCAGTTATGAAGTAATAACACGTCTGAAGCTGTTTTATATGTGGGAGTTCGATTCTTACAATACTCCGGGCTGGAGAGGGTTACTCCCTGAGGAAAAAATGAATAGGTGAGGATAGATGTCTGTACAAGACACTTAGCACGTGTCTTCTGACAAAGCACCAGAAAATATTATTTCCCGCTGGAAGGAGCGATAGAGGGAGAAAAATGGTGTAGGGAGACCAAATATAGAATAAGCAAAACAGGTTATAGACGATTACCACTACAGAACCATTCAAATCAAAAACTCTCATTCAACAAAAACTGTGTAATCAATCTTTAAATAATAAATATCCGAAATAAAAACTACAGTTCTAGATAAAAGCAAAGAAAGACATCAATAAACAAAGAGAAAACAGATAGGCGGCCTAAGATGAAAAAATTCGTATAGTTTTGAGTGAAGTAGGACTCAGTTTTTAACGCATAGTCTATTTTAAGAACAGGAGGAAAACTAGAAAACGTAAGTCACGTTCATTCTACACAAACTGACCATTTATCTTACATCAGGATAATTGAAATCCAAAGAAAATATTGTTAACTCTAAGGGGCGGCACAGCAAACACGATAGACTTCGTGCTGTGGCTAGACCTTCCATGAAGAAAATGTTACAGCATTTTCCTCACCACGCCAGGATCCGAATGACCATTTTGCCCGCCAAGGCCACTTTACACAAAGTACAAAGAAGGTAACTATGAAGAAACTATGGGTAACAGACGAAAGACTTTAGTTGAGCGATGAAAGGAGGAAGTACAAAAATGTTCCGCGACACTCAGGAATACAGAAATACATGTCGCTGAGGAATGAAATAAATAAGAAGTGCAGGGAAGCTAAGACGAAATTGCTGCATGAAAAATGTGAAGAAATCGAAAAAGAAATGATTGTCGGAAGGACAGACTCAGCATACAGGAAGTCTAAACAGCCTTCGGTGACATTAAAAGCAAGGGTGGTAACATTACGAATGCAACGGTAATTCCACTATTAAATTCAGAGGAGACAGCAAATATGTGGAAAGAGTGTACTGAAGGCCTCCATGAGGGAGAAGATTTGTCTGATGTTATGAAAGAAGAAACGAGAGTCGATTTAGAAGAGACAGGGGATCCATTATTAGAAAGAGAATTTAAAAGTGCTTTTCAGGACTTAAGATCAAATAAGGCAAATGGGATAGATAACATTTCATCATAATATCTAAAATCATTGGGGGAAGTTGAAACGAAGCGACTATTCACGTTGTAATACAGAATGTATGAGTCTGGCGACATATCATCTGACTTACGAAAAATATCATCCACACAATTCCGAAGACTACAACAGCTGACAACTGCGAGAATTATCGCAATCAGCTTAACAGCTGATGCATCCAAGTTGCTGACAAGAATAATATACAGAAGAACGGAAAACAAAACTGAGATGTGTTAGAAGACGATCAGTTCAGCTTTAGGAAAGGTAAAGGCACGAGAGAGGCAGTTCTGACGTTGCGGTTGATAATGGAAGCAAGGCTAAAGAAAAGTCAAAACACATAAGTAGGATCTGTCCACCTGGAGAAAACGTTCGACAGTGAAAAATGGTGCAAGATGTTCAAATTCTAAGAAAAATAGGCGTAAGCTGCAGACAAAGACAGGTAATATACAATATGTACAAGAGACAAGAGTGAAGAATAAAGAGGAGGAGCAGCAACGAAGAGCTCAGATTGAGAAGGGGTAAGACAGGGATGTAGTCTTTCGCCCCTACTGTTCAATCTGTACATCGAAGCAGCAATGACGGAAATAAAAAAAAAGTTTCAAGGGTCAAATTAAAATTCAAGGTGAATGGATATCAATGACACGATTCACTAATGACAGTGCTATCCTGAGTGAAAATGAATTGCATGATCTGCTGAATGAAATGAACAGTCTAACGAGTACAGAACATGGATTGAGAGTAAACCGAAGAAAGATGAAAGTTATGAGAAGTAGCAGAAATGAGAACAGCGAAAAATGTATCAGGACTACCTAGGCACCAAAATAACCAATGACGGACGGAGCAAGGACATCAAGGACATTCCTGGAAGTGAAGTCTACGAGTATCAAACGTAAATCTTAATTTGAGGAAGCAATTTCTGAGAATCTACATTTGGAACACAGCATTGTATGGTAGTGACTCATGGATTGTGTGAAAACAGGGAAAGAGGAGCATCGAAGCATTTGAGTTTTGATGTTACAGAAGAATGTTGAAAATTAGGTGGACTGGTAAGGTAAGGAATGAGGAATTTCTCCTCAGAATTGGTGAGGAAAACACTGGCAACAAGGACAGGACGATACGATAGCTGTTAAGACATCGGAGAATAATTTCCATGGTACTGCAGGAATCTTGCTTAGGCGATGGTGGACAGCATGTACAAGCATGACACTGTGCTTGTTAACAAGCATGAACATTGTCATCTTATGTTTCCCAGAGGGCGTTATCTTACAACAGGCCAGCAGAAGTCCTCTGCTTTCAATACACGGAATAAATTTTCTTGTACTTTCCGTAGAACTATAATCTTTCTTCAATGGTTACCTTCTACTAAGTTGTTCCGCTTGACGAGGAGGATTCTCTCTCTCTCTCTCTCTCTCTCTTTCTCTCTTTCTCTCTCTCTCTCTCTCTCTCCACTCAGAACTCTGAACACTAATGCAGCGACAGTTATGGCGACGTAGCTCTTCAGAGGCAGTCAGTTTGCGAACCCCAGAAAGTACTGTTATCCTAGAGGATGCTGCGAAGCAAGAGAGAAGGAAAAGGAGCTGACGCCGGGTTGCAGCAGGTGCGCCAGTAAAGTTTCCAGAGACAGGAAGAGTAGAGGGGAGGGGAGAGGCGTGTTTACGCCGGCGTGGTATACGGCGGCGCAACTTGTACCGCCTCCGGGACGTCCCCAGTTTTCCGATGTCGCGGAAATCTTTTTTACCTCCCAAGCAATATACAACTCTGCCCGCGGCGCTTCTGACAGGAATGTGCGGTCGATGTAAATAAGTGACGAGTTGCCAGTCTGTTATTCTGCAACACGGCGAGGACCGTATTGCTTTTCGGTACACTGCTGGAAATTCTCGTTTCCATACCCTTCATTTTTTTTTTCTTTCGAGTTGCGGGAGCACGGATACAAATGTCAATTTATCTTCTCCTATGCTGATTTTTACATCTCTGGAGAACTGCTCCGGCAAACGTCCCCAATGTCCTATTTTACAGAAGATTCTTACTGTCACAGCTTCTCCTATTTATCATGATGATGATGATCAACATGGTCATCATCAGCAGCAGCAGCCGTCTCACTTTCAATGCAGGATAAATGCCTCAGCTAGACCATTACACGCTTTGTCGTCTCCAGAAATACGTCTCTCCTCCATGCTTTCTAACGTCAACGACCCGTTGTTGCTGTGGTCTTCAGTCCGGAGACTGGTACAATACACATTCTCATATAAGTCTACCCTGCATAAGCCTCTTCACATCTGTTTAAGTACTGAAGCCTACATCCATTTTAATTTACTTGCTGCAAACATTATCATCGTGAAGTGATGATACAGCAACCTTGATATGGCTAATATTAAAAGCAGTCGTAGGTTGCACAGTGTTCTTTATTAACTCGTGAGCAGCGCGTTTCGCTCAGGTGCAGGACATTCTCAGGTTATCTCATCATCGTTGATGATAATAGTCGTAGCAGCACAGGAAGATCACTGCGTAAAGTGTGAGATATCCTGATGATGCCCCACCGTGGAGAAACCTGTCGTTCATAGGTTAATAAAGAACTCAAAAGCCAAGATCGCTAAAACACTGTCTACTAGATGAACGGTTTCAACACACTAAAGGTGCCATCATCGGATCTGAATGTAGCTTAACATGCATAACTCATTTGGATATAACGATACATGAGGCAGACCAGCTGATATAAAATCATTGTCGCAGAAATAAAAATTAAAAAACAACTGCTCTCATGGTCATTCTATCCCATCAGATATATAAAACCGAAGTCACAAGATAAAAATATTTGACACATGACCGAGATCGACTAACAACGGTCGGCATCACATATCTGCCCCTTGCTGTGTAATCTTGCTTCCTAGCTAAATACGAGAATTTTCTCACTTCTTCCACCACTGCACCCTTCCCAGTCCTGAGGTTAATCGAATCGCCGTGCTCCTTTCCACTACTCATCACCTTCGTTTTTGCTTCGTTTTTCCTTAAGCCATATTTTAAGCTTTCTGTCAATTCCTCTCTCTAAATCTTCTAAATCTTTCTTCCATATGGTCAGAAGAGTGATTTCGGCTGCGATCATTAGCTGTAGTTTCTGGATAAGTTTTCACTCTGTAGTGATGTGTTCGTATATTTGAAACTACCTGGCCGACTAAAACTGGGATACGAAACTAGGGCCTTTGCATTTCGTGATAAGTGATCTACAGACAGACTTATCCGAGAACAGCTTTAACATTTGCCAGTACCTCTTCCATACCCACCAAGCTTCAAAATCCTGCTTAGATTCAAAACCCAAAATGGAAGTAATAAAAGTGGATGGTCATGACATGCATGGCCTTATTAAGAACCGCCGAGAAGTTTGGAAGGTAGAAGGCGAGGTAGCATGAGGGCGGATCGTAAGTCGTGCTTGGATAGCTCAGTCGGTCAAGCAGTTGCCCTCGAAAGGCAAAGGTACCAGGTTCAAATTCCGGTCCAGTACACAGTTTTGCACCAACTGGTAATAATTTTCAGGTGGGCATCACTGCTTTATTTCGGGAAGCTCTTTCCTCAATCTATTTTGTTTTTAACAGGGATATTTTGAGCAGAGTGACGGTTTCACCATGTGCAGTCCTCTGTCTCCCTGGAGACAAATTTTGTATGGAGGCCTTTGAGGAGAGAGCGCTTGAATCAGCGGCCCTTAAACCACCTCCGCTTTGAAGATATGTGAACGACACTTTCATAGATAAATTAATGTAGCTTTTATATGACCTTAACTACATTTATAAGAACGTCCGTTTCACTGTGGAAGTAAAGGAAGATGGTTGTCAGCCGTCCCTGGACGATTTAGTTGGACAGAAGGATGATGGCTCTCTGGAGAATTCAGTTTATCGAAAGCCCACTCACACTGATTTGTATTTACAAGCGTCGAGCTGTCATCACCCTTGCTTAAAACTCTTGCACACAGAGCTCAACAGCCTCAGGTCCAGATAGTTTACCTAAAGTGCCCCCCCCCCCCCCTCTAAAGACAAAGTTCAGGGGCAATGGTATTCTACTCGACAAATTAACGGGGGTACTATCAGCTAAAAACAAGAACCAGAAAGTAAATAACGGCGAGAGCTTGCTGGCAAAATCTATAGCTTTCCTTTCCTTTATCGGCAATATAAAATAACAAGAATCCTGCGTGAGTTTCAGGTGAAAATGGTTTTTCATCCACCATCTAAAACTGCAGTCCTTTTGGATCAGTGAAGGACATTTTGTCACTGAGGAAGGGTCAATTTAGAAAATACTTTGCCAAGGTTAGTCACGTTAGTCCGACTACACTCACACATTTTATTTTGCTGTCGAAAACTTACCTCGTGTAACTACAGCGGTTTTATATTTTACACCTGACTACGACTTCATTAACTATGGTCTACAGCCAGTCTCATAGTTATTGTGCTGTTAAAAAATCATCGAACTTTCCTCTTGTACAAGTGCAAGTTCTTGTATGGTATGGTTATCACCGGTATATCTAGTTTTTGTTTATTCTGCATCTAATAAGAGAATGAACTGAGGATGGCTGCACTGACAAATGAAACTAGTCTAGTCAAGGTATTTTAATTTTATGCACATGTTTAGGCAGTCAAAAGATTTTTTTTTATATTGAAACAGATTACGTAGGATCAATTTCCCCTTCCCGAAAATGTCTGGAATTACTGACTTCTGGTGAGCTGCGACACCTTATAGCAACAGCAGTGACTCAGTAACTCGAGGCAGGATCGGAAAAATATGGGTCGAGTTTGACTATTGTCTGGATGTTGCGAAAGATAAATGAAAACTTTAATCTTAAAAGGTAGATGTAAAATCTCCAGAAAATCTTAAGTGCATGCATGTAAAACATATACCCTCGTCATAACGGACGATTCTTTTGGAAAGGAAGTTAAAATTTGTTTCAATTTTCTATATTACGTGTAAAAGATGTAGTCTTGTGAAATAGAATGAATCTTTTTGAAACACACTGCGTTTTGCAAAGTCTGAGGCCAATAGCAGCTCTACGAGTTGTCACAAGAAATCCCGGTTAAATTCCGAAGTTATAAAATCGTTATCATTCATTCTTACTCAGAGAGAGTGGCACACCTTGTCAGAAACTAAGGAAATGCCCCACTGCAGAAGTTATGGAGTCTCGCAACACATGGCAGGCGGAAAAAACGAGTTAGGAAAGAAGGAAAGAAAAAATCTTTCTCTCCGTCCGTCACTCGTGCTCTGTTTAGCAGCTGGGAATGGGTGCGTGCCTTCCTCCGCTATAAAACTCGGAAACATGGAAACAGCCTCAACACGCAAACCTCTTATGGACGATAAGTAGGTGAATTATCCCTTTATTTTAGTAGTCTTCAAGAGAATTCCGATAACGCTGTTGATACTGCAGCTATTATCCTCAGTTGCGATATGTATATACTAGTGAGTATAAGAATTTATGTGGATGTTAAGACCAAATATCTTTCGGCGAATTGGTTAGATACCCTCAGTGATCGTTAATGTATGAAAAGAAACAGTACCTCTGATTCTACGTAAATGCCTGGCAAATGTCTGGTTTCCAGAAGTAAATAAGAAACAAATGTGTATCTTCGGAACCTCGCTCGTTGCTTGCAGACACTCGCAAACGTTCCTATCAGGTCTGTTTATTCCGTAGAACCACGCTTAAGACAAGTACAGGTCGCTCACGTGAATTCATACCTAGCGGATTAGCGATGATGAACTTCAAGCAGAATTTCCCTGAATCAACATGTAACCTTCTAACCTCCCTACAGGTCACATAAGATGTTCTTGAAGAGGTTAGCACACCCGTATACATTTATTATTATGGGTAAGATAGCCAGGAGAGGAGGAGGAAGATGAGGGAGAGATACGTTTTACTTTCAAATTCGTTGATACCCATACATGCATTTATGAGGGCAAACAACGCCATCAAAATATACCATTTCTGCTACACTGTCCAAACATTTCAAAGAAAAAAAAAAAAAAAGTCCAGTTGCATGAGCCGCAGTAGCGGAGTTATGGGTGCTTAAGCTGTACACATCGACTGACTGTAGCTTCTGCATTTATACATTATTTTATATCCGATCTAAGTCTGAATGAACCTGCAAAACGTAATGATTGAAAGCTGATAAATTACGGGACTTGTCTGGATGCAGAACGTGTCAGTATACGAGTTAGTTTAGCTCGCAGAACTCGCTGTTTCCCTCCTATAGTTGAGTCGAGTCGGCATATGCCGACATCTGTTGTCAGCTTACAGCTGCGAAGCGCAAAAGGTCGCAGGCGAAAACAGTAGTCACGTATGGAGCTGCGACAACAGTGAGGCGTTGCCACAGAGACGTTTACAAAATCGCGTTACGTGATTGGTTGACGTAGGCGTATGAAGCCGCCGCGCCCGGCCCTCTTGTAACTCTCTCAGATCTTACGGCCGATTCGACCAGAGGCCGGGCACTGACAGTGCTATCTTCGTGCGAAACAATTCACACCCATATCTCTTGTTGGAACTGTCAGCTGTGGCAACCCTGCAAATCGCTCTCCGCTGTTGATCCCTGCACGCTATGTCTTGCTACAAAACATAGAGCTTTCTTTACTATTAACTGAAACAAAAAAGAGAATGTACAGTTCGACCACAAACGTCGCAACCTCACGTCCTGTACACGGCAAAAATGACACACTGGTGGACCAAAAGTCATGGGAAGGCCATGAATGTGATATCAGTCTTCGGCTGTAGTAGAAGAAATGGAGTCCTGCCGCCCCACACTGGGAACGCCGGCGATATGACTCAAAGTAAACCCTACGGCTTTGAGGAGACGACGTGACCTCCTTTCGTCAGATACTTGTGGTTGTCCTCATTGACGGTTGACGGATGTGGAAACAGTGTCTTTCGTCATTTAAGATACACCCTGGACACTGCTGAACTTCGGAAACCGGAATTCCTGTGCAATCTTCAACAAGTTATGACCCAAGCATATTGCTCCGCTTACTATCCCACGTTCAAAGTCCGTTAACTTGCGACGTGCTATTATACTCGCTAGACACTTGCCTGTGGTAAACTGCCTAGCTACCGTGCATGAACCTGTGCCATACGCTGCATCTAACAGCGATATTCAAGATTCGTAACGGCACATCTTCAAATGGAACGGCTTTTACCGCGATTTTACGCCACTCAGTTTACAATAATAATAATAATAATAATAATAATAATAATAATAATAATAGTCCTTTATATTACGTCCGTAATTCTACAAAAAATTCTTCTCATCTGACTCTTCACACCTTGAATGTAATACGAAATGTCCTTACGTCAGTTTTTTGCATTTTTTGTCTGTGGTCTTGTCAGAAGTTTACAGCATTCGTGTTAATACGGTTGAAGCGCAGCGAATTGTCATGACGTAGTAGGTGATCGAGGTTGTTCGAAGGAATTCTTAACTGCGAGCAGAGACGAGAGTGCAGTACGGCATCCAAACGCGAGATCAAAAAGTGAAACACCACCTTCAACAGGTGCTAGTGAACAGTAAATTGTAATAACGTGTAAAGTGTTAAAGAAGTGATCTTGGTCAGAAGACAGACCATAGTTGAAATTTGATCCCAATTATACAAGCCGTAGTCGAAAAGCGTAAATTTTAAATACATTTTGTTATGTAGCACTATGTTTCATACTAAATAAAATGCTGATCGTAACATCAAAATCACATCAAAGTGGCCGTGCGGTTAAAGGCGCTGCAGTCTGGAACCGCAAGACCGCTACGGTCGCAGGTTCGAATCCTGCCTCGGGCATGGATGTTTGTGATGTCCTTAGGTTAGTTAGGTTTAACTAGTTCTAAGTTCTAGGGGACTAATGACCTCAGCAGTTGAGTCCCATAGTGCTCAGAGCCATTTGAACCATTTTTTACGAAGTAAATAAGTATTTTTTATTTATCCGTAGCCATTTTCCACGCAAAAATGAGAACTTGGATTTTTCTTGAATCACAGCCCCAACTCCCAAGAATCAAAACAAATGTTTAAGACAAAATGTACTTTGTTTTTTTATGTAGAATCTGACTGCAGTAAAAATGTGGGTTCCCATTTGAAATTTTAACGTTGACTCCCGCCCCAACCCCAGGGGGCTGGGGTGGCAGGCCAATTTTAGCACCAGCAGATGTCCCCGTCGAAAATAATCAACTTTGGGTTCTACACATTTTTTTCGTGTGAAGCTTATTTTTCGAATTATTCTGGTTTGTCAACTTAAAATTTACTACCTGTATAGCTGGAGAATATCAGTGGGAGAATATTGTTAAAAGACCCTCTAAAAACGATGCTCCACGGAGAAATTTTCCGAATGGGATGGAAATCGATAGCTGCGATGTGCATGCACAGACAGACGAAGGATTACACTTCCGGAAAAACAATGATTTTTTTTCAAAAGAAAGGGCTTCACTAATTGGGCAAGTCAACAAAGTGTCGTCCACCTCGGGCTCTTATGCAAGCAGTTGTTCGGCTTCGTATCGATTGATTGGATATCATATCCATAATACTCCAAAGCTTCTCAATTTGGTAGCGATCCGGCGACATTGCTGGTCAAGGCAGGGTCTGACAAAAATGGAGACAAGCAGTAGAAATGTAAGCACAGGATAGCTTCCTATGAAGGGCAACAAAACGAGGTGTAGAATATCGTCTACGTACCGCTGTGATGTATGGGGGCCGCGGAAGGCAAAGGGGTGCTGCTATGAAATGAATTGGCACCTCAGACCATTACACTTGGCTGTCGGGCCGCACGGAGGGCGACAATCAGGTTGGTTTCCGAATGCTCCTGGGGCGTCTGCAGAAACGTCTTCGGCCTGGGACCTCATTGACTGGAGTAGAATTGTCTTCAGTGAGCTCAGATGACCAGCGAAGATGTGTCTTGTGACGCCCAGCACTGCGGTGGGATACAAACCTGACTCGCTCGCCATATGGCCCGACAACCAGCGGTGATAGTCTGGAGTGCCATTTCATTTCACAGCAGAATGCACTTGATTGTCACTCTTAAGCACAGCGGTACTTCGACGACATTCTACGCCTGTTCTGTTGCCCTTCATGGCGAGCCATCCTAGGCTTTCAGCAAGATACTGCCCGCCCGCAGTACGCGAGAGTTTCTACTGCTTTTCTTCCGTGTTTTCCAGACCCTATCTTGGCCAGAAAGGTCGCCGGCTCTCTGTCTAACTGAGGAATTTTGGGGCATTATGGGCAGGGATCTCCTACCGCTTCGGGATTTTGAAGATATAACGCGCCAATTGGACAGAATTTGGTACGATATCCATCACGACATTCAACAGCTGTATCAATCAATACCAAGCTGAATAACTGCTTGCCTAAGGGCCAGAGGTGAACCAAAGTGTTACTGACTTCCTCAATTTCCGAAGCTCTTTCTCTTCAATAAATCATCTAATTTTTCTTCTAGAATAGTAATCTATTTTTGTCTTTGAGTGTAAGACTGAACGTAAATGTGCGACGGCCTGCCGTATTACGGACTCCTATCACTATTTTTTAGGTAGAAAAGTATGCTCTCGAGGAAGATTTCAGCGGGCCGCTGTGGCCGAGCGCTTCTAGACGCTTCAGTCTGGAACCGCGCGACCGCTACGACCGCTGCCTCGGGGATGAATGTGTGTGATGTCCTTAGGTTAGTTATGTTTAAGTAGTTCTAAGTCCTAGGGGACTGATGACCTCAGATGTTAAGTCCCATAGTGCTCAGAGCCATTTGAAGATTTCAAAACACAAGGTCAGACGTGTCCACCTCTTCCCTCGTCTTCGACATCTGGCAAATAGAAGGCCTCTGGTTGGCAGTCCGCTGTACAGTACTAGGAGGTCGGCCATTGGCGGTTGCGATGGGGCGAAGTGAGTGACGAACAACTTATGAGCGCGAAAGTTTATGTACAGTCGTAGACAAAACGAGCGAGAACCCTCGCCTTTCGGTTTTGCTGATCCGCACAGCTTTAAAGTCTACTACACAGCACCACAGGCAAGGCGACGAAGTGCTACCAACATACTACGCACAGGTGTGAAATTGACAAACTATCGGAACTTTGTCAGACTGTTTTCAATCACGTGTGACTATATTAATGCTGATTAGTGTGTTAAACACAACACGTAAATATAAGATATAAATGAAAGAAGAAACGCTAATTAGTATGAACTGTACTAATAAAAATGAATTTCAGCTTATAGAGATAACATAACTGTTTTAGTAAGACAAAAACCCCAGTGTGAGAAAATTCGGATAGTTTGTCAATTTCACGCTTATGCATAATATGTTGGTAGCACTTCGTAGCCTTGCCTATTATGCTGTGTAAGTTGTGCGGATCAGTATAACGAAAAGGCGGGGGGTCTCGCTCGTTCTGTCCACGACTGTACATTCAAAAGGTCATACATGTGTACTGTAAAAATTATGGCCCAAATTCTCGTCCGGGATAGAACGCTGAGGCTGATATCTTGGAAATGTGCTTTTTTCTCCTCAAAATGTGAATTTAAGTTGGTGACGTTTCCTTGTGAGATGTTGGCAAGGATGAACACATACAACAACACCTCAAGGGGGTTAATTTTTAGTGACATAGCGTGTCACACTAATGGTACAGTTACAAGGCACAGTATTCGTTTCTAGAGAACACAACACCTCAAGTTCTCCATCGATCTTGGACGATATTCGCCAAAGGTCAATGTGTTCTGCGCAGTGTCGATGGAGAAGATTTACGGCCCTTTCTTTTCCACGGAGTAAACCGTGACGGACGTTTCATATCTCGACATGCTCTGTTTGTGGCACCTGCTTCAACTGAAAGACAACTCCAACAATTTCATCTTGCAACAAGACGGCTCCCCTCCTCACTTCCACTTTATGGAAGCACGTAAACACACATATGTCTGGACGACAGCTCGGACATGCACGTGCTGATAATGAAATATGGTGTAGATGACCACTACTATCACCGGATTTAACCTCTTGTGATTTTTTTTAAAGGGGCTATGGTATGTCCCACCTATGCACACAATCTTGCCACAGTTGCGGCAGCCAATCGTAGCTGGGTTACAGAAATGTTGCCCGTGTTTCGGGAATAAATTTCGTCTCAATGTTCGCAGTGTGATTCGAGGAGCACCATTCTAGCTCCTGTAACACGAAAAGGTCCAGAGATATTTTACACTACCGGCCATTAAAACTGCTACACCAAGAAGAAATACAGATGACAAAGGGGTATTCATTGGACAAATACATTATACTAGAACTGACATGTGATTACATTTTGACGCAAGTTGGGTGCATAGATGCTGAGAAATCAGTACCCAGAACAACCACCTCTGGCCGTAATAACGGCCTCGATACGCCTGGGCATTGAGTCAAACAGAGCTTGGATGGCGGGTACAGGTACAGCCCATGCACCTTAAACACGATACCACAGTTCATCAAGGTAGTGACTGGCGTATTGTGACGAGCCAGTTGCTCGACGACCATTGACCAGACGTTTTCAATTGGTAAGAGATCTGGAGAATGTGCTGGCCAGGGCAGCAATCGCATATTTTCTGTATCGAGAAAGGCCCGTACAGGAACTGCAACATGCGGTCGTGCATTATCCTGCTAAAATGTAGGCTTTCGCATGGATCGAATGAAGGGTAGAGCCACGGGTCGTAACACATCTGAAATGTAACGTCCACTGTTCAAAGTGCCGTCAATGCGAACAAGAGGTGACCGAGACGAGTATCCAGTGGCACCCCATACCATCACGCCGGGTGATACGCCAGTATGGCGATGACGAATACACGCTTCCAATGTGCGTTCACCGCGATGTCGCCAAACACGGATGCGACAATCATGATGCTGTAAACAGAACTTGGATTCATCCGAAAAAAATGACGTTTTGCCATTCGTGCACACAGTTTCGTCGTTGAGTACACCATAGCAGGCGCTCCTGTCTGTGATGCAGCGTCAAGGGTAACCGCAGCCGTGGTCTCCGAGCTGATCGTCCACGCTGCAAACGTCGTCCAACTGTTCGTGCAGATGGTTGTTGTCTTGCGAACGTCCCCATCTGTTGACTCAGGGATCGAGACGTGGCTGCACGATCAGTTACAGCCATGGGGATAAGATGCCTGTAATCTCGACTGCTAGTGATTCGAGGCCGTTGGGATCCAGCACGGCGTTCCGTATTACCCTCCTGAACCCACCGATTCCATATTCTGCTAACAGTCATTGGATATCGACCAAAGCGAGCAGCAGTGTCGCGATACGATAAACCGCAATCGCGCTAGGCTACAATCCGACCTTTATCAAAGGCCGGAAACGTGATGGTACGCATTTCTCCTCCTTACACGAGGCATCACAACAACGTTTCACCAGGCAACGCCGGTCAACTGCTGTTTGTGTATGAGAAATCGGTTGGAAACTTTCCTCGTGTCAGCTCGTTGTAGGAGTCGCCAAAATGCTCTGAAAAGCTAATCATTTGCATATCACAGCATCTTCTTCCTGTCGGTTAAATTTCGCGTCTGTAGCACGTCATGTTCGTGGTGTATCAATTTGAATGGCCAGTAGTGTATTATCAGGAGAAGGTTTGAAGCGAAGAAACTGTATCATTTCGTTTGTAGGCCTGTGAGTTTTTGAGGATGTAAAGCTCTTACGTGTTCGCCCTGTACAGCACTGTAAATTTTACGAGCGTGAAACAGACTCGGTTTTTCCCTACTAGTTGTCAAGCAGTGTATTACGTCTCTTGTGAACGTGTTGTGCCCGCGTCGCCTACAAGTCTGTTGAGTGGCTCACGTTGTTAGTCGTTTCCCCTCCCCCCGAGATTATCCCGAGTGACGCGTCTACCGTCAGCGGACATTCTTGTGACGAACACGTTGCCACACAGTTGGCGGGCGGCGAGATTAACGGCTATCGGCCGAAATCTGGCGGAGCGACACGCAAGAACGAGCAGCGCGCCTGCAGCTGCACGCTAAATTGGCGTCCATTACCCTGATTAATGGGCCGGTCGTATTATTGGCCGCGCCAGCTCGGCGGAACAGCGACCATCAAAGCCGGCAGCGGGACACGCCGGGGACAGCCGGTCTGGCGCCGAGGATGGATGCGCGTCGCTGGCGAAATGTCACGACGGTGCGAGTGATTATTATCCGCTTTGCGGCAGTACATCAAGTGCGAGGCGGAGTCACTTCGCGGTTGATAAAAAGCGGGGCGGCAACGGCGTGGCTCGTGAGTTGCTCGAGGCTCTTGCGTCAATACAGTGTTGCTCTTGTCGATGTGGTATTTTTTTTTCCACATCCTGTGGGACTATGCCAGCCAAAGCCGCATCGCCATGAAACCAGTCATTACTCATTTCATAGTGACCTGTTTTTTGAGGCATCTCAACCATCTTCTGACTGGTTTTATGCGGCCCGCCACGAATTCCTCTCTTGTGCGAGGCTCTTCATCTGAGTAGCACTTGCAGCCTATGTCCTTGATTATTTGCTGGATGTATTCCACTCTCTATCTTCCTCTACACTTTTTGCCTTCTACAGCTCCCTCTAGTACCATGGAAGTCATTCCCTGATATCTTAACACATGTACTATCATCCTGTCCCATCTCCTTGTCAGTGTTTTCCACATATCCCTTTCCTCTCCGATTCTGCGTAGAACCTCCTCATTCTTTACCTTATCAGTCCACCTAATTTTCAACATTCGTCTGCAGCAGCACATCTCAAATGCTTCGATTCTCTTCTGTTCCGGTTTCCCCACAGTCCATGTTTCACTATCATAGAATGCTGTGCTCGAAACGTGCATTCTCGAAAGTCTCTTCCTCTAATTAAGCCCTATGTTTGATACCAGTAGACTTATCTGGACCAGGAATATCCTTTTCTCCTCTTCTAGTCTTCTCTTGATGTCCTCCTTGCTCCGCCCCTCATTTGTTGTTTTGCTGTCTAGTTAGTAGAATTACGTAACTTCATGTACTTTGTGACCATCAATCCTGATGTTAAGTGTCTCGCTGTTCTAATTTTTGCTACTTCTCATTACTTTCGTCTTTCTTAGATTTATTCTCAGTCCTTATTCTGTACTCATTAGGATGTCCATTACATTCAGCAGATCATGTAATCCTCCTTCACTTTCCCTAAGGACAGCAATATCATCAGCGAATCGTATCATTGACATCCTTTCACCTTGAATTTTAATGCCACTCCTGAACATTTATTTTATTTCCATCATTGCTTCTTCGATGTAAAGACTGAACAGTAGTTTTCTCTTACCTGATGATTTAAAAACAGGTGGTGCGCATTACAGTTTTCGTTTGCTATCTTTTTTGTTGTTTTTTGTTTTCTTCTGCAACAAAATTGTAAATGTTGGTCCGTTGTTTGAACTGGCTCAGTGATAAGGCAGTGTGTTCTTCTGCCTGTCGCCTTTCCCCCTCAGACGGCAAGTTAGTCTCAAGTGCTGGTCTGCGGTTCCTGAACCGTTAGGGCATCAGACTTCTTCTCCCTTCAGGTCTTTCGTCGCCTAATAGCTTCATTTATTGATAAAGGAACGTGCGAAAGTCACAGAACCTGATCAGCAATAGATAATGATTAAAATACGCATGCATACTGCAATTAAAGATAAGAATGTGAGGCAGCCCTGTTACAAGTTTTATAACATGCACGCACGTATCTGAGTGACTTGGCTCGAAACCATCTCGTTGTCGGACAAGGAGTTAAAACAAGAAAATACATCAAAACACACTGAAGTTAAACGAGATTACGTCCAATCCCTAGAGAGCGAGGAATGGTTGAACGAGAGAATGCTAAGATACTAGCCATGAGATCCGTACGACGAAGACAAGGGCAGGGGCTGAATGACAACGCTTACCTCATTACGATTTGTGAGGTCGCGAGGCAGGGTGCCGGCTGCACGAGCGGTGTACTTGTTCGGTGGCAGTCAAAGCGACTGTCGCAAGTTCCCGAACGCGAATATTCTAATCTACTAAGACGGTCACTCCCAAGGTGAAGAGAGACAACACCTCAGTAACAAAATGGCAGTGCCTTCCGCAACACTACTCTTCGCGAAGTGAGGGCACCCGAAATCGGTAATCGAGTGGGGTGGAGCGTGACTCTCGGTGACAATTGTACCAGCAGCCTATACTGCGGGAGGGAACGAACCGTTGGTGCGGCCTCTCAGGTTGAGACACCTGTCTGGACGCGAATTCTACGAACGAGTGGTAACTGGTATGACTACGCACCATGTAGATTCACCTGCATTCAAACGTAACGACCATGAGCTGTTAACGAAATTCGCCCGTTTGAGCATTTTCCACATTAATCAAATGGAGAGAGTCATTATTATTAGGCCCCATCCATTTCATGGACCTCGATGTAGTGTTTCCATCTACCCCCTGTCCTTGAATTTAAAGTAATCCGCTACACCGACTGTGTGTAAACCCTGGACAGTAAAATTGCACTTTTACAAGAGTTCCGTGTCAAAAAGACAATGCGATTTATTGCAGTTAAGCGTTAAACTTTATTTTTAAAGTCATGATGTTACCGACTACCTATTTCGCTACATAATCTACACTCCTGGAAATTGAAATAAGAACACCGTGAATTCATTGTCCCAGGAAGGGAAAACTTGATTGACACATTCCTGGGGTCAGATACATCACATGATCACACTGACAGAACCACAGGCACATAGACACAGGCAACAGAGCATGCACAATGTCGGCACTAGTACAGTGTATATCCACCTTTCGCAGCAATGCAGGCTGCTATTCTCCCATGGAGACGATCGTAGAGATGCTGGATGTAGTCCTGTGGAACGGCTTGCCATGCCATTTCCACCTGGCGCCTCAGTTGGACCAGCGTTCGTGCTGGACGTGCAGACCGCGTGAGACGACGCTTCATCCAGTCCCAAACATGCTCAATGGGGGACAGATCCGGAGATCTTGCTGGCCAGGAAGGTACACCTTCTAGAGCACGTTGGGTGGCACGGGATACATGCGGACGTGCATTGTCCTGTTGGAACAGCAAGGTCCCTTGCCGGTCTAGGAATGGTAGAACGATGGGTTCGATGACGGTTTGGATGTACCGTGCACTATTCAGTGTCCCCTCGACGATCACCAGTGGTGTACGGCCAGTGTAGGAGATCGCTCCCCACACCATGATGCCGGGTGTTGGCCCTGTGTGCCTCGGTCGTATGCAGTCCTGATTGTGGCGCTCACCTGCACGGCGCCAAACACGCATACGACCATCATTGGCACCAAGGCAGAAGCGACTCTCATCGCTGAAGACGACACGTCTCTATTCGTCCCTCCATTCACGCCTGTCGCGACACCACTGGAGGCGGGCTGCACGATGTTGGGGCGTGAGCGGAAGACGGCCTAACGGTGTGCGGGACCGTAGCCCAGCTTCATGGAGACGGTTGCGAATGGTCCTCGCCGATACCCCAGGAGCAACAGTGTCCCTAATTTGCTGGGAAGTGGCGGTGCGGTCCCCTACGGCACTGCGTAGGATCCTACGGTCTTGGCGTGCATCCGTGCGTCGCTGCGGTCCGGTCCCAGGTCGACGGGCACGTGCACCTTCCGCCGACCACTGGCGACAACATCGATGTACTGTGGAGACCTCACGCCCCACGTGTTGAGCAATTCGGCGGTACGTCCACCCGGCCTCCCGCATGCCCACTATACGCCCTCGCTCAAAGTCCGTCAACTGCACATACGGTTCACGTCCACGCTGTCGCGGCATGCTACCAGTGTTAAAGACTGCGATGGAGCTCCGTATGCCACGGCAAACTGGCTGACACTGACGGCGGCGGTGCACAAATGCTGCGCAGCTAGCGCCATTCGACGGCCAACACCGCGGTTCCTGGTGTGTCCGCTGTGCCGTGCGTGTGATCATTGCTTGTACAGCCCTCTCGCAGTGTCCGGAGCAAGTATGGTGGGTCTGACACACCGGTGTCAATGTGTTCTTTTTTCCATTTCCAGGAGTGTATATTACATTGAACATCACCCACAACACTTGTGTCATCTGCGAAGAGGAAATTTTTTTAGTCATCTGTTAATGTTTAGGATTTGCACATAAGAGTAAACTCGATGTCCAGTGACAAAATTTATGAGGCTGTTCAGGGACATCTTTTGGAGATTTTCATATCAGAGACCCATAGCATCCGATGGCTCACTGAAGAGTAACTGATGGCACTGATGCAATAATCAGACATGTGCACATTTAGTAGAAAGTAAGATTTTACTGCTATTGCATAGTTTGGAAACTGTTCGGACGTATGTTGGAAGAATGATACTTGTATATGAGACCAATTCAGAATAACACGGGGAATGGACTTGTCGACGTCGGGTGTCTGTAGAAAGTACCAAACAGACCCAGGGAAAAGCTGTTCCGGTCTAACAAATTGAAATGGTTCAAATGGCTCTGAGCACTATGGGACTTAACATCTGAGGTCATCAGTCCCTAGAACTTAGAACTACTTAAACCTAACTAACAAACATCCATGCCCGAGGCAGGATTCGAACCTGCAACCGAGCGATTCCAGACTAAAGCGCCTAGAACCGCTCGGCCACAACGGCCGACACTCGACCTAACATTAAGAGTGCTGATGATGAGAAGTTTACTACTACAGCACAGGTTCTTTGAATGTTCCACTGAAGACCAGCACATATTTCGCTGTAGTACATCATTATCACGGATTATCCATTATGATTTCGTCATTCGGAAAGCCTCAACTACACTGACTTTTCGTGAGGAAAAACTATATAAAGCGCTCCTGCCAGTTAAACGTGAGATATACAGAGACGTAATCAACGAGACAACTGTTACAATGCAACATATTGTTCATCAGAAGGAGGAGCACAATGAACTTATTGGCTTTCCACACGTAAGACTTATTACGGTCTCCATTTTTTTTTAAATTCTCAAACTCCTCATAACACCAGTGCTCTGTGAAGTGCTAATAGTTGCTGTTCCTTTAGTAATTTGTTCATCTATTTAACTTAATAGCTTTAAAAAGTTGCTTGGGCCAACAGCGAGACGAGACCTAATTTTTAAAATTCAATAAATAACGTAATATATCTTTATGTGGTTATATATTATATTAAGGTGTGTTGGTGTCCTCCTTATAATTGCCACTTGGGGTTTTCCCCACATTTCACAGCACTAGGAACTGATCACTCGTTTTTATGCAATGTTTTGGTTTGTGTTCCTGCTGTCAGACCAAAACATTGCATAAAAACGAGTGTTCAGTGCCTAGTGCTGTGAAATGTGGAGAAAACCCCAAGTGGCAATTACGAGAAGAGGAACGGCACCAAAAAAGGAACAGTAACGTAACATGTAGAAAATCGTCCACGCAACGTGCAACTGAAGATGCCTTGCAGAGAATAAAGGCGAAACGCGTAGGGCACGAAAATTGTGCTTCTTTCAGTTGTAGTCAGATGGTCCAAAAAGTAAAAATTATCAATATACCGTGCAAGAGTTTCATATATGCTGGTACCTTCAGTTCCTCTGTATTTCTACTGCGGAAATAATACACTCATTCTAATTTCAGGATGGTGGAAGTAGTCGTTTAGTCTACGTAATTGTGGTACTAAATTCAAAACTTGGCGAGAAAAATACTTAAAGTTCAAACGGCGGGAATTTGATAGTATGGTGGAAGTAGTCTATTTGTCCTACGTAAAAACGGCGTACCATATGAGGTTGGTACTTGGTATGGTTCTCGGTCCGAATCACATTTAGGGAACTTTAGTTTTAAGTTTCTTGTTTTTGGACGTTTCTGTGTTTTGCGCTATTCGGCATTTAAGGAATTTTGTAGCTGTCTCATAAAATAAAATATGTTGTGACATAGAATCTCATGCAATTGTATCTTCATTGATTACGTGCATGTTCCTCATTGTACTACCGTAGGTGTTAATATTTTAATATGTGGACGAAGAAAACCGCAATACCAAAAAATAATGTAGAGTAATGAAATTCCGGGACTACATTTTTCTAGGTAACATGTGTTCAAATGGCTCTGAGCACTATGGGACTCAACTGCTGAGGTCATCAGTCCCCTAGAACTTAGAACTAGTTAAACCCAACTAACCTAAGGACATCACAAACATCCATGCCCGAGACAGGATTCGAACCTGCGACCGTAGCGGTCTTGCGGTTCCAGACTGCAGCGCCTTTAACCGCACGGCCACTTCGGCCGGCGTAACATGTGTAACTGATTAGTATTTCAAGACAACAGGTTAATGCAAGCGAGAGATACACCATTTCAAATGTGAAAGGCCTGTATGTTAATAACCATTGTAACTGCCAGAACGTTGAATGGAAGCATGGAAACGTGAATGCAATGCGTTTCACTGGCGCCGGATGTCAGTTTGTGGGATGGACTTCCATGCCTGTTGCACTTGGTCGCTTGATACAGAAATGTTTAATGCTGGTTATGGATGACAGTGGAGTAGTCTTCCTAAGATCTAGCACATGCACTCGATTGGAGAGATCTAGTGATAGAGCAGGCCAAAGCAATATGACAACACCCTGTAGAGCATGTTGGGTTACAACAGCGGTATGTGGGTGACCTTCATCCTGTTGAAAAACATTCCCTGAAATGGTACTCATGAGCGGCGGCGTAACAGGTCGTCCAGTCTCAAAGGTAACTAATGATGACGATTGTTACAGCATCTATGTAAAGTAAATCTGATTTGCATCCCCATAGTGGCGCAACTAGCGCCACTCTTATGACACTGGCACGAAATGAATAGACCTCATCTCTCAGATGTAGAAAGACGCCTACCAACTTCGGTCGTACAAATCCTCCTTGGTGTTGGGGTGTTTTTTTCGTCGTTGTATTTAAATGAAATTCCACCACAGCTGCAGTTAAGAAATACGTAACTTGCACTACCGGGTATGCAGAGTCCTTTGGTACACGTGCAGTGGCATAAAATCGTATGCTGCTGAGACTGTGTTATATGTTGCCAATCCCTCTTCTAGGTCTTTCGTATCTTTCACCATAGATTATTCAATTAACGTAAGCTGGTTAGAGAAGTCAAAGCGTTGCTTAACAGCAGCTAAGGGAGTGTTTTATACACATCTTACAATTCATTGATTCTATCCAAATTACCTGCAACTGTTTGATACCGGTTGATTCAAATGTCTGACTGCTCCCAGCTATCTGGATCACGCTCCAAATCACGGGTTCCATCAATATAGACAATCGTTTTTCACTAATTTCGACATTTCTACCTTTATGGGAAGTTTTTCATAATTCGTAAATGCCGACAACTTGTACCTATCGGGATCGCGCTCCAGTGTTTTCAGATTCGACATAATTTTATTATGTTTATTTTCATGATGTTTTCAAAAGTTTCACAAAAACAAGATAACTTCGCAATTTTTTTAACGCGTGGTTTAGGACTGAAGAGGTATTTGTTTCTCAGAACTCTCAAACATTGTAAACAATGATTTAAATAATAGAGAATTACACCAATTACATTTTTCCACGCAAAGCGCCACGCGTTTCAGATATTTATTTCCAATTTCACGAGCTTTGAGAATTCATTTAAGTTCTGACGTCTGATTGTATGTTGCTCGGCGACTGTCTCCCAGCACTCGTTTCCAAATGGTCTTAACGTGTTGTGCACATTTCGTTACTTTAAATCATTTAACGTGAATGATGTGTCGCATGTGTGTAAGTCTTTGCGTAATGAAGGCGGTGCGATATCTTAAGACCCTAAAAAAAGACTATTGGAGGGAAAAAGCGGCAGAACACAACACACGCAGATCTTCACGTCCAATACCACTGCAAAGTCCCACTGCGCTTGAAATTGGAAATATACTTCTGAAACCCGTCGTTCTATGCTCGAAAACACGTAACCGGTGCAGTATTTCATTATTTACATCATTATTCAGGAGAAGACCGTTTGCCTACTAGCATTTACATGTTTTACATCCCGCACATATGCAAATAAGAGAATTAAAAAAATCTCAGACCGCATCTAGATTCAGACAGACACACACACACACACACACACACACACACACACAAAATGCACACGGTGGCCTGAAAGTCGTTTTACACGTGCAGTTATTTCATTGTAACTTTAATAACACAGCTACTTATTTGCCCAAAACGTCCGCATGTGCACCACCGTTACCCCCGCACAGCTTGATACGCATCCAGCGGTTTAAGTAGTTGTCCGTTAGTTCATGGATGATGGTCAGTGGCCGGAATGCTTGTAGGCAGTAACTCCATTTTCGTGAGGAGTTGCACTGTGTTTCTTTTAATACCAACTTCTGCAGCACGCTTTTAGGTCGGCCTGCAGGGTTAACACACAATCAGACCTGATTCATCCAAAACACTCCCCAAATGTAAAGCTTTCTTGTCCCGTGCGATCGAAGTCTGACGACTTGGCGGCTCCTTACCGCACAGTTCGCAACACCCATCCACCGTCAGCCTCATTGTGATTCCATTCATGGACCCACACACACTTGTCGCTAAGTGCATCTTCAAAGTGAAAAATAAAAGGTTCAAATGGCTCTGAGCACTGTTGTTGTTGTGGTCTTCAGTCCCGAGACTGGTTTGATGCAGCTCTCCATGCTACTCTATCCTGTGCGAGCTTCTTCATCTCCCAGTACCTACTGCAACCTACATCCTTCTGAATCTGCTTAGTGTATTCATCTCTTGGTCTCCCCCTACGATTTTTACCCTACACGCTGCCCTCCAATACTAAATTGGTGATCCCTTGATGCCTCAGAACATGTCCTACCAACCGATCCCTTCTTCTGGTCAAGTTGTGCCACAAACTTCTCTTCTCCCCAATCCTATTCAATACTTCCTCATTAGTTATGTGATCTACCCATCTAATCTTCAGCATTCTTCTGTAGCACCACATTTCGAAAGCTTCTATTCCCTTCCTGGCCAAACTATTAACCGTCCATGTTTCACTTCCATACATGGCTACACTCCATACAAATACTTTCAGAAATGACTTCCTGACACTTAAATCTATACTCGATGTTAACAAATTTCTCTTCTTCAGAAACGCTTTCCTTGCCATTGCCAGTCTACATTTTATATCCTCTCTACTCCGACCATCATCAGTTATTTTGCTCCCCAAATAGCAAAACTCCTTTACTACTTTAAGTGTCTCATTTCCTAATCTAATACCCTCAACATCACCCGACTTAATTCGACTACATTCCATTATCCTCGTTTTGCTTTTGTTGATGTTCATCTTATATCCTCCCTTCAAGACACCATCCATTCCGTTCAACTGCACTATCGGACTTAAAAACTGAGGTCATCAGTCCCCTAGAGCTTAGGCCAGCCGCTGTGGCCGAGCGGTTCTAGGCACTACAGCACGGAACCGCGCGACCGCTACGGTCGCAGGTTCGAATCGTGCTTCGGGCATGGATGTGTGTGGTGTCCTTAGGTTGGTTACGATTAAGTAGTTCTTAGTTCTAGGGAACTGATGACCTCTGATGTTAAGTCCCATAGTGCTCAGAGCCATTTGAACCGTATGAACCCTAGAAGTACTTAAACCTAACTAACCTAAGCACATCACACACATCCATGCCCGAGGCAGAATTCGAACCTGCGACCGTAGCGGTCGCGCAGTTCCAGACTGAAGCGCCTAGAACCGCTCGGCCACAGCGGCCGGCCATCTTCAAAGTGAAGTTGCTGGTATCTACCATTGTTCTTCACCAAACACGGACAGGCGACAATGATCTGGTCAACGCAGAGAGTTTATTCTCTTCTCCGGGCAGTCATGTGACAGTTATGTCCCAGTTACCCACGTGGAACGTACAAATCTTAAATAGGTTACCAACGCGGATTTAGTGCAAGTGCAAAGGGACTTCCTGGCCACACTGTACAACTGTTATGAAGCGAAGAAATACACTGGATAAGCAAGCTGGGAGACTTACGTTTTACAGCAGATCGCTGGAAACACTTGGAGACTGCGGCAGTCAGCACCCTTCGCCACTCACCTGGAACAGGACGAAAGAGGGGAGTTAGCGCCTGGAGCAGCTGGGAGGAAAGGCCGGTTCTGTGGCCCCAACCCCGCCGTCCTTAACTGCGAATCCCAGGGGCGCCTTGCTGAGGGAGAGGTACGGAGCACTGCACTATGGCTACGGAGGGGGGCAGGGGGCGCTGCCTTCGTCCGCGCGACGTCCCCCGCTAGAAGTGCGAGCCGGCGCAGTAGGTAAGCCGGCCTGAGAAGTAAATGCCCATCGCCGACGTGGAAATCTCTACGTCCGCCCGTCGGAGAGGCACTCGCCGGAATTGTCGCACGCGCGCCGAGGAACCCCCGCGGCTGCGCTCCATTACGGCAACCGAGCCCCTGAGTCTACTATCTACCGGCTGCGGTGCTTAATCATCCATAGCGCTGTGCAAACTCGTCGTGTCGACCCGCCTCGTATAGTAATTACGGACAAACCTCTACAGGGCGGCTTCTACAGTGGCGTGCGTGACGTCGTATGCGCTCCCTTCATTCTGTACGTCTTGCAGTAAATCACAACGTCTATACACTGGAGCGCCAAAGAAACTGATACAGGCATGCGTATATTCGAACACAGGAGACGTGTAAACAGGCACAATATGGTGCTGCGGTCGGCATCGCCTATATAAGACAAGTATCTGGCGGAGTTGTTAGATCGGTTACTACTGCTACAATAGCAAGTTACCAAGGTGAGTTTGAACGTGGTGTTACAGTCGTCGCATGAGCAGCGATGGGACAGGGACACAGCATCTCCGAGGTACCGATGAAGTGGGGATTTTCCCATACCACCATTTCACGAGCGTACCGTGAATATCAGGAATACGGTAAAACATCAAATCTCTGATATTGCTGCGGCCGGAAAATGATCCTGCAAGAACGGGAGCAAAGACCACAGAAGAGGGTCGTTCAACCTGACAGTAGTGCAACCCTTCCGAAAATTGCTGCAGATTTCAATGCCGGTCTATCAATTAGTGTCAGCGTGCGAACAATTCAACATCATCGATATGTCATTATTTTCATCATGGCAGCGACCACAGCAACCGTTACGAAATTGTCTCGAATGAAAAACAGCCCACAGTTCCTAAATTATGTTTATTTTAAACCTTTATCATGGTTTCTGCGGTTTGACGCTGCCGCTGGGCTAGGACATTTTTCATTTAATGTGTATGACTTCTGAAGAAGGCTCTATTATTATAGCAGAATCACATGGTCAGGTTTAAAATAAACATAATTTAGTGCAACTGTGGGCTATTTTTCTTTCGAGACAGTCATCGATATGGGCTTTCGGAACCGAAGGCGCACTTGTGTACCCTTGATGACTGCACGACACAAAGCTCGATGCCTCGCCTCGACTCTTGATAACTGAAAACGTGTTGCCTGGTCGGACGAGTTTGGTTTCAAATTGTATCGAGCGGATGGACGTGTACAGGCATGGAGACAACCTCATGAATACATGGACCCTGCATGTCAGCAGTGCACTGTTCAAACTGGTGGAGGCTCTGTAATGGTCTGGGGCGCATGCAGTTGGAGTGATATGTGACCCCTGATACGCCTAGATACGACTCTGACAGGTGACACGTACGTACATATCCTGTCTGGTCACCTGCATCCATTCATGTCCATTCTGCATTCCGATGGACTTGGGCAGTTCCAGCAAGTCAATGCGACACCCCACACGTCCGGAATTGCTACAGAGTGGCTCCAGGAACACTCTTTTGAGTTTAAACGCTTACGCTGGCCACTAAACTCCCCAGACATGAACATTACTGAGCATATCTGGGATGCCTTGCATCGTACTCAGATGAGATCTCCATCCCCTCGTACTCCTACGGGTTTATGGGCAGCCCTGCAGGATTGATAGTGTCAATTCTCTCCAACATTACTTCAGACATCAGTCGAGTCCATTCCACGCCGTGTTGCAACACTTCTGCGTGCTCACGGGGGCCCTACACGGTATTAGGCGGGCGTACCAGTTTCTTTGGCTCTTTAGTGAACATGCTTCGTACTAAAACAGGGTGCATACATGGACAAGGAAAACAAATTCTCGGATTTTTCCTGGATTTCCCGGTTGAAAACACACTTTCTCCCGGGTGAAAATACATTTTTCCCCGTGTTACGTGAGAGTATACTTTTCCTCGGTACTGTAAAACTTATCAGTCTTTTGAATGTTTATGGTTTTATTTTATACACCGACGTAGAATTTCCTGGCACTTTAGAAAATGAAACTGGGGGGGGGGGGGGGGGAGGGACACGTTTTGGAAAGATCTTTGATGTGCAGCAGCAAGATGTACGCTGCATATTTTCGAGTTACGAAGATATAAATTCGAATTCCACCAAACAACGAATGTTACTTTCCAAGGTATTGAAATTGAGATTGCGACGCGCTTTTGTAAGCCAGTCATAGGTCATGTCATGTGATCTCGCCAGCTGATGACAGCATACGACATGTGATGTAGTCAGCCAATAGCAAGATCACTCTTAAGTAGCGCGAACACACAACTAAGAAACGTTGATGGTTTAAATTAATATACATAGTGTTGCTACAAAAAAACAGAGGTTTCACATATAATCGTAGTCTCGAAGATTAATAAGCTGCAAGAGGAGCTAAGCTTCCACATATAATGTTGATCTTTTTTGCGCGTGTATATCACACAAATGTGCCAGTAAAATTTTTAATAACGACGTAAATGTCTGATCTTCTGGGCTCGAAATTCTTCTAGATGGTCGTCCTCAAAGAGTTGATTTTTAACTGAGAGTCAAACGCTCTGTGATTTAAGAAATTCATCGTACATTCTCGGATACAGTTCATCTTGTGTAATAGGAAATTTACTTAGAAAGTAACGCTTTTCAAACCACCATCCGCAATGTTTTCCCGTGACCTGTTAGAAACAGATTCGTTTCAGCAGTTACCAGAGAGCGCCAGATAACAGGCGCCAACGCTCTTGCGCAGCTACGATGACACAGGAAGGCCGTATGTCACAAAAGAAACAAGACATCAGAGGACACTTCAAGTTCATAGGAATTTCATGAACCATACTAAAATGCATAATTGGGCTTATACTGCACATTCGTATGTCCAGATTCGGATGTAAATTTTCTTGAGTACCAGTACTGTATTATCTCATGTTTGGTTCTCTATTGTGGCATAATGCAATGCGAGCTAGAAGATGGAAAACGTGCAGCGAACATTTGAAACTAGACAAGAGTGTGAAATTAAACACTTCGTTTCAAATAAATTGACTGCCTCAGCCCAAAAGATTAATAAAAGCCAAATCTCTTTAGCAAAGCAACAAAAATAACTTCATTGTTCTGCAAGTCGATTAATGATTGACTGTCAGAAAGGTGGAAATAAAACCTGAAAATAATAACATATTTTAGCCTTCCGTAATTATGTGAACGTATTTTAATTCATTTGATAGCTCCCGGCCACAGAAATCCGTTTTGCTTTCATTTGATGTGAGAGTAATAAATGAAGAGGAAACTGAAAAATCACTAAACGTAAACACAGGTCATGTGAAGACTACCCACCTCCACACCACAACTCAGACTGCTCTGTGCATCAGCCCCTGATCTACGATATTTCCGAACCGGGGAAATACTAGACAGTGGCGCCCAGCCACACATCCGTAGCCAGAAGCGGGAGAAGGTACTACCCGTACGCGACTCAACTGCGGATGCACAAGAGCCCGCCCGCAACTGCTCAAACGAATCTAACGTCAGCAGCTGTCACGTCACGCTCATCGGGGGCAATTTGTCGTTATGAATCATTGCATAGTCTTTCTAAAGTCTTTGACACACTTTGCTGTTGGCAGACGCTTGTATGACCACTATGTTTTGTTGTTGTATATGGCGGATTTCCTTTGCGACTTAAGTTTTATTGTCGTTTTTTCTTCCTCTTGTTAATGTTTTGTTGCTGCAGTATTATCCTGCAGACGCGGGATACAGTAATATCCTTTGTTGGAAGATTGGTTCTTACCAATCAAAATCACAAAAATTTAACTGGAAACTAAAACAACGAAACATTCCCGTAATTCTAAACAACTCCCGGGTTTTTCCCGGATTTCTCTCGGATGAAAAAATTCCCGGGTTTTTCCCGGATCTCCCGGTTGTCCCGGGTCGTATACACCCTGTAAAACGTTGTAGCTCGTGCCACTGGTATAGAAGTCACAATAAAACTGCGGGGTGTTCAAAAAGTCTCTCCGCAGTGCCGTATGATTATTAGCCGCGCGTGCCGATGCCGCAGTGAATATACCGATATGAAACTCAGTGAAATACAAGTTATTAATTTATTGAATATTCATATTTACTTACAAATTTTCACATTAAATGTTGAAAGCGTCCCCCCCCCCACCCTTGTTGTTGTTGAATACACAATTCAATTCGTGTGGTCATGTTTCCAAACACAAGCTGTAACATTTCTTTTGTAACAGAAGCAGTGAAATTGGATATTGCAGTTTTCAGTTCATCGCTGGATTTTGGGAGGTTTTTATAGACAGTGGCTTTCGCTGCACCCCACAAGAAAAAGACAGGTGGTGTTAAGTCAGGCGATCGTGGAGGCCAAAGTCCCTGCGAAATTACGCGATCACCAAAAACATCAGCCGCGCGGGATTAGCAGAGCGGTCTCCGGCGCTGCAGTCATGGACTGTGTGGCTGGTCCCAGCGGAGGTTCGAGTCCTCCCTCGGGCATGGGTGTGTGTGTTTGTCCCTAGGATAATTTAGGTTAAGTAGTGTGTAAGCTTAGGGACTGATGACCTTAGCAGTTAAGTCCCATAAGATTTCACACACACGCCCCACCAAAACCATCAGCATGCAGTGACACTGAAACGCGAGCTGTATGCGCGGTTGCACCATATTGTTGAAAATAACCGGCTAACAATCATACGGCACTGCGGAGAGACTTTTTGAACACCCCGTAGTATATAATCTACACGGGAAGAAAAAAGAAATTGCAGCACCAAGAAGGAGTTGTGCGATATAAACATAAGTTGATAGGTGTGTCTCTACATCTGAAAGATTGTCTTTTCAAATTTCACGCCACTCGCATAAGAGTGGCGCTAGTAGCGCGACTATGAGTATAAAGATCAGGTTTGTTATCAATACATGGTGTAACGGTTACCTTAGAGATTGGACGTGGTGAGTTGTTGTTGGTTAAGAACGCCTTTAAGGCGACAAAGACGCCATTGTCAATACCTCACTGAATGTGAATGAGGGCGTGGGTGTTCCTTCTGAGATATTACATAAAGATTAGGCAGGAATGTAGGCACTGTACGTGACTGCTGGCAGCAATAGTCACGAGACCGTGTGGTTGAGCCGAAGTGGCCGTGCGGTTAAAGGCGCTGCAGTCTGGAACCGCAAGACCGCTACGGTCGCAGGTTCGAATCCTGCCTCGGGCATGGATGTTTGTGATGTCCTTAGGTTAGTTAGGTTTAACTAGTTCTAAGTTCTAGGGGACTAATGACCTCAGCAGTTGAGTCCCATAGTGCTCAGAGCCATTTGAACCATTTGAACCGTGTGGTTGCAGGAACACCAGGCTGAGAACGGCCACGTGGCACTACAGAGTGGGAAGACCTTCGTGTTCGGCGTATGTGTCTCTTGTATCGCACCATTCCAAATCGGTTACTTCAAGGACAACTCGGACACCAGACGCCCCGTAGAGTGCAGTGCACTGACCTCAAACCACCGACCGCCACCTGCGACTTCAGTGCTGTCGAGCGAGAGTTCGTTGGAGGGCAGGACGGAGGTCTGTCGAAGCTAGTTCTGCCTCGGTGCCTGTGATGATCGTGTATTGGTTAGAACGTGGTCAGTTGACGGCCTACGACCAACCTGTCTGCGTACTAGACACAATGGACCTACACCTGGAGCTACGGTCTGGGGGTGCGATTTCGTATGACTGAAAATATGTACGTCAGTCTGGTGATTCGACCTGTTATGCTGCCATTCATGAGCAACATTTGAGGAGGGTTTTCCAACAGGATAACGCTCGCCCACATAGTGCTGTTGTAACCCACCATTATCTGCAGAGTGTCAACTTGTTGCCTTGGCCTGCTTGATCACCAGATCTGACTTCAGTCGACGCATATAGGGCATCATCATCCGATAACTCCAGCATCATTCACAAACAGCCTAACCGTTCCTGCACTGACCGACCAAGTGCAACAGGCGTGAAAGTCCATCCCACAAAATGACATGCGGCACCTGTACAACACAATTCATGCATGTTTGCATGCTTTTATTGAATATTCTGCCGGTTACAGCAGTCATTAACGTACCAACATTTCACATTTGTAACGACTTGCAGTGTTAATCACTTACATATGTTAACAACACAAATGTATTCCCGAAACTTCATTACTCTAAAACGAAACTTCCTGAAAGAAAGGATATTCTGCAATGTTCGCAGTAGAGCTTCTGTAAAGTTTGGAAGGTAGGGGACGAGGTACTGCTGGAAGTAAAGCTGTGAGGACCGGGCGTGAGTCGTGCTTGGGTAGCTCAGTCGGTAGAGCACTTGCCCGCGAAAGGCAAAGGTCCCAAGTTCGAGTCTCGGCCGGGCACACAGTTTTAATCTGCCAGGAAGTTTCATATCAGCGCACACTCCGCTGCAGAGTGAAATTCCTATTCTGGATTCATTACTCTACATTAATTATTTTTTGATATTGCGATTTTTTCCGTCAGTCTACTATTCCATATCAATCCAACTATTATTACCAGTAGCAGGTGAAAATGATAGACAACCAGTTGCAATAAATGGTGGCTTGAATTAACCTTAACCATGGTTTCAACGGATTTAAACCAGTCCTCTTCAGAAGGACAAGAAACAAACTTCACATTAGTAAACAGTCAATCAGTAAAGCGATCTTACATCTCCACATGAAATTTGTCGGTGACGATCTACACATCCATTCGTAAAAGTTAAGGCCCCTAAAATCAAGGGCTTGTCACATTAGGAAAATCAATCACAAAAAATGTCAGACCAAGTTAAGAACTACATGCCGACCAGGAGTAGCTCTTAACTTTCCGTACGCCTAAATTAACTTAATGTTATTTATTTATTGCTTGGTGATTTAAAGAATAAACTCAATGTCCTCAAGCAATCAACAAATTGTTTGATAGACTCAATCATCAATCAACTGAAAAACTATACTACAAAGAATCAAACGGTTTAAAATCGAGGAAATGAATATGCAAAACATAGGATAAAATTATGCTTGCTTATTAGTACAGTCTCAAGATTGGTGACACTTCGAGTTAGATAGTAGTTAGTTTTTGCGGCAATACCAACTAATTGTGGTACATTTAGATATGAAGTCACATTTTCTGAAATCCTGCCCAGTACCAAGGGATTCTTTGACGTAAAGGTATTTCTACAGCCGGGACATCATCTTTCATTACAATTTTTTCTTTGTAAACACTGTATTCAGACGTTGTATACAACTGTTTTAAAATACCCGTTTTAGACCAAGTTTATAGAAGCCACTCTCTGTTTTACTAAGAACCACAGTTAAGCCTCAATTTTTCTGTCACAATGATACCTTCATCGACATTTCGGTGCTTTGTATTAGAAACTGCTAACATCTTGTGTGCCTGCTTTTTTAATCCTTTCTTGGCTTCATCACTCTGTATTTTCTGATTGATATTCTTTTTACAGTTGTTGCATAATATATTCATACCATACTCATCCTCTTTAGGATCTACTTCAACACAAACTGCGTGAACAAACATATCTCACGAGTTACACTTGTGAGCGCTTGATGTTACTTCTGGGCAAACAATGAAGACCGTGTCTTGTATAGACAGTCCTCTTTTCAGGCGCTGTACGAAATTGTGATGGCGATTCCGCTGAAGCTCAGGGTAGCTCGGTGATGACTCCTCCAACATGCAGAGGTGATTCCTTGGAGATGCAAGTTAACTGAATATTCTTCACAACTGCATTCTCAGTAAACGGTGTGGAAGGCAGTTTAAGATAGTATCGACAAACTCTTGTATTTCTTTAGGTGATGCTGTAGAAGCAGGGTATAAAGGAATGTCCTCTTGATTAAGATTGTTCTGTAAATCCGTAATCACAGTCTCCTGCGAATCTTCTAATTTTTCAAGAGTTCCTATGGGACCAAGCTGCTGAGGTCATCGGTCCCTAGGCTTACGCAGTACTTAATGTAACTTACTCTAAGGGCACGACACACACCCATGTTCGATAGAGGACTCGAACCTCCGACGGGGGGAGTCAAGGATATTCTTCAGTATTTATCGAATGTAATAATGTATGTGGTATAATAGAAGAAGACAACCTCACTTTTGCGGGGCAACCGAACGTGGCTTCGTGTGGACTTTTCTTAATCGCAGAACGATAGGAACAATTCTTTGTGAATCCTACAAATCGTACGCCCTCACTCCACTTCTTAGTTTGGTTGTCAGTCACCCAAACAGTGAGCATGTTTTCAGTGTCATGATTCGCTTGTTCTACACTTCCTCTCCTCTCACGGTGCGCGTGGCTCCCCCAGTCGGAGGTTCGAGTCCTCCCTCGGGCATGGTTGTGTGTACTGTCCTTAGAATAAGTTAGTTTGAGTTAGATTAAGTAGCGTGTAAGCTTAGGGACCGATGTCCTCAAGTTTGGTCCCATAAGATCTTACAACAATTTACAAATTTTTTTTCTACACTTCCTTGGACTGTGGCTGTACCTAGGTCTGTCATTAACCATTTTCATTTCTGGCCACAACTGTGTTACACATCCTTAAGATTTATTACAAAATTCGCCTCCATTATCAGAATGCAAAATACTTGGAGCGCAAAAAATGGAGAAAAATATAACCCGAGTTATAGGCTAATTGATCAATCCGTTTTGATTTGAGCTTTAGTTGAGAGGTCTTAGTACATTCAAAAAATCTTAAAAAGTTTCTCTGACACTTTTTTTGTTGACAAGATTCGCGTAAATTCAAAAGTATTTTTATTTGTACTTGGGTTATATTTTTAGAAAGTGTATTCAACTGCGTGATCGTTATCTCTCTTCCACCGTGACCAATTGACAAATGAGTAAAATAGAACATCGCAAACAATTCTTCAGCCTGGACAAACTTTTTGACACTTTCACGCGCGTCTGACAACGGCCTTGTGCAGTTAACACAGCATACCTTTGAATTATTCGGTAATCTCGAGATAATTCTTTCTTCTTGATAACTTTCATTCGCTTCACACCTTCAGTTATGTAATCATACTTTCGTTTTGACATCAACACAGAATTACGTTTTTAACCTTGGCTGAATAGGTTTGCGAAGAATCTTTTCTTCGTTTTACCTACCAGTTCGGTGCTTGCTTGCATACTAGAAGCTAATTTAAACTGTTTTTAAAAAAATCACGACAAAAATTTACGAAATGGCAGCCGACGCAAATTATAAGAAACGGAAACAAGCGCAGACGACAAGAAGCTGGCGAAACCAAATGAAAAATGGATGGAAAGGGGGGAAGGAGTAGAGAAAGGAAATGAGAGAAACAAACTTTTGAACTAAGCGATACGGAAGTCGTTAATGTGCACATTACCTCGGTAAAATGCAGAAAACTCTTGATTCCGCTCGATTACGGAGCAGGTAAGTTAATCTGCAGATGAGGTACGTAATGTGCACATTAACGGCTTTTGGGCTTTAGCGGTAACACATGGACTAACAGTAAGCTAAAGACAGAGAAAAGTAATGAGAATTAGCAGAAATAAGATTAATGACAAACATACCATCAAAATTAGGGACCTCTTAGCAGATAAAATGAAAGAATGACACCATCTTGCCAGTAAAATAACACACGACGGACGAAGCTGTTAAGTACGACGTTCCTTTGTAATAGAAATTCGGCCTTAAATTTTCGAAAGAAATTTATGAGTATGTACGTAAGGAGCATACTACTGTATTGAAGTGAATCATGGATTGGGCTGGGGGAGAGGGGGACCGGAAAAGAAGAGAGAAGAGAATCAGTGAACCAGTGATGCGATGCTACAGAACGATGTCGAAGGTTAGCTAGACTGATATCGTAAGAAATGAGAAGGTTCATTGCAGAATTAGCGAGGTGTTGGCTGTTAAAAAATGAAGTCCTGAATAGAAAGGGTGAGGAACGAAATATGGGGAAAGCACTGACCAGAAGTAGAGATAACAGGATACATGTAAACACATTAGGCAGTAACTGCCATAATTATTATATGTGTGGTGTCTTATTTCGAACATGTACGAAAGAACAGACACCACACGCTCAGTTCCGCGGTAGGATATACAGGATGGTTGTTTTAATTTGAGATAACTAAATATCTCGTAACGTTACCATCTCACGAAAAAAATTTTCTAGCTGAAAAGTTTATAATAGTAAACGGGACATCTGTCTTTGCTCTAACTGGCCACCTCCTAACCACCCCTACTGGGTGGCCGGGATCAGCTGTACTTTCAAATGGGAATCCCCTTTGTATTGCACATTCGGATTCTACGCAAAAAATACATGTGGTTTATTCAAACTGTGGTGTCCTATTCGTGGTAGATGGCGCTGTATTGCACAAATATCAAGTGTGCCTGTTTCTGCAATTAAAAACCGACGCTTTTGATTCCATATTTTAATTCCGACGTAACTGGAAACCTTTATGTTCTAAAGGTTGATATTGATGTTCGAAACCGATTTTAGTGTTTTAAATTTGATTGTATAGTACAATACGGTTAGCCGTTTCAATGTCTGGTTAGAAACTTCGTTTAGCATGTTTCAGGATCAACGACGTGGATGTAATGGTTTTCTGTTCCCATCGTGTTAGCTGACATGTGTGGGTCCCTTAGCCTCTCATCATTAGAGTACTTGATTTCGGTGAGTTCTCTAGCCTCAGACCATTGGCGTGGTTGATTTCGCCGAGTATCTATGGCAGATCCGTCTCTCACTATCAGGCGTCGACATTTTGCCTTATTGCACTGGCTGTGGTTTGTATTCAGCCATTAGCTGCGTAGCGGCCAGCGCGAGAGTTACAGCGACTGAACGGAAACACAGGCCGAATGAGCCACCGTGATGGCGAGGTACGAGGGCGGCCACCGAAATCAAGCATTCCGTTGGTTTGGGGACTCATCACAATCAACACCGTAGGGAACCTTAGAAGTATCTTATTTGCCAGAAATGTCAATATCTAGCCATATTATACTGTACAATCGAATTTGCAACACTAAAGTAAATTGCGAACATAAATGTCACCTTTAGAACATACAGGTTTAAATTTACATCGTAAACGAAATATAGAATCAAATGCGTCGGTTCTTAAATGCAGAAACAAGCACATTTGGTGTTTGTCGATTACAGCGCCATCTACCACGAATGGGAAACCACAGTTTGAGTGAACCATACGTATTTTTTGACGCAGAATGCGAATGTGCAATACAAAGGGGATTCCCATTTGAAAATACGAAGTTGACCTCACCCACGCAAAGACCCATGACCCCATTGTATTCTATTGTACTGGGGACCTAGAAACGACGGAGAGGCTTCGTCCCCGCTGTAGCCGCAGTGGATTACAACCCCACAACAGGCTACAGCAGTCCATTCACCCCACCGCCGCCCCACACCCAGTGGACCCCCGGGAACGTCTCACATCAGACGAGGGTAACCCCAATGTTTGCGTGGCAGAGTAATTATGGTGTACGCGTACGTGGAGAAAGTGTCTGCGCAGCAATCCAATGGCTCTGAGCACTATGGGACTTAACATCTATGGTCATCAGTCCCCTAGAACTTAGAACTACTTAAACCTAACTAACCTAAGGACATCACACAACACCCAGTCTGCGCAGCAGTCACCGACATAGTGCAATTGGGGCGAAATAAGCGGAACCAGCCCGCATTCTCCGAGGCAGATGAAAAACCGCCTTAAAAACCATCCACAGACTGGCCGGCACACCGGACCTTGACACTAATCCGCCGGGAGGATTCGTGCCGGGAACCGGAACGCCTTCCTGTCCGGAAGCAGTGCGTTAGACCGCACGGCTAGCCGGGCGGGTATAACCCCTTTAATTGTCACAAGTTAAAACAAACACCCTGTGTAAATGATGAAAGAGAAAAAACAGAATGCATGCCTGATGAAAGAGCCATTTCCCTCAGTTACTAACTTCAATTATTTTTTATCATATAGATAAGAAAATTCCGTCTTTTGCAACCGAATTTATTTATGTGCACCATACATGTTTCGCCCATTCATGCTAGGCATCGTCATGGGCCCACAATACAAGATATGAGATTAGTAAAGATCTTTGGCAGCTCATTTTAAATTTAGCTATTTCTGTTGACAAATATATGGATGCGGTTTTTACTTACATTAATTTCACGTCCTATTCATGCGTGCATCTGTTGCTCTACATTTGCTAAATGCTCATGGTACAGGTTTCTCCAAATAAACATTTCTTTGCATCTGTTCTGTACTGTAGCACACGCCACGCTGCTCACATGCTATGGAGGTGACTAAGGGATCATGGGAGCTGCAGAAGGGGAGAGTGGAGAGTTGGGGTGTAGATGGTGGGAACTTGGCTTGTGGAGCACTGTGTGTGTGTGTGTGTGTGTGTGTGTGAGAGAGAGAGAGAGAGAGAGAGAGAGAGAGAGAGAGAGAGAGTAACTTAGGTTATTTAGTTTTATTATTAATTTATTTTTATGGTATTCGGTGCATTAACACGTAACAGCTGCAGCTCTAAATGCATTGGTACGACTGCAGGAAATTTTAACGTTTGATACAAAGAACATTTAAGGGCACTGAAGAGTGAATATACCTACTCCACATATGCAGAACATCTAATAAAGGAAATTCGGTATCACACAGGAATAAAAACAAACTTGGTAGTGTTATGCCATAACAATAAATGAAAGGGAAAGCAAACACTACAGGAAAATATTTCATAAAGAAAGCCATAAATAAAAATGAAAATATTCTCAGTGACCAAAAGAGTAGTAGCAGAGGGGTAATATTCAAACTAATTCACAGTTTACCATAAAAATAAATACAAAATAATAAAATAAAAAATAACACACACACACGCACACACACACACACACACAGAGAGAGAGAGAGAGATCTCCACCAGCAATGTTCGCGTCTTGCCAACCCAACAACACTCCCACTCTGTTCGCCCCTTCTACAGCTCCTATGATCTTTCAGTCAGCTCTAAAGCACGCGAGGAGTGTGCACTGTGCATTATGCTGCAGTATAGGTTACATGTAAGGAACTGTGTTTACTGGAAGCAACTTATACTATATACATTTAACACGTATAGAAATGTATGCATGAATACGTCACGAAATGAATGTAAGTAAAAAACATATCAGTCTAGTTGTAAATAGAAACAGCTAGATTTAAAACGAGCTGTCAAAAAAACAGTACAGATCTCATATCAAAGTATGTTTAATTTCATAAATTTCATTGTATTATAGACCACTGAAGATGCCTAGCGTGTACAGGCGAAACATGTGTGAGACAAACAAATAACACTGCCAAAGACGGAATTTTTCTTATCGATGTGATAAAACGTAATTAAAGATAAGAAGCTTTTCATAAAAAATTGTTTGAATATATATTGATGTCAAAAACATTTATCTCTGGTAACATGTACCTTACGTGTCACATTCAATCGCTGAGTAAAATTGACTGTTGGTTGGACCTGTGTTGCGAGCGTGAACCGTGTCGTGAAATGAAATTTTAACTTTCATGAAATCCAAAATCTGTAATAAAGAAAACTAATCTAATTAAACCCAAAAGAAACTAATTGTGTGCCCAATGGAAATTATGTAGCTAAAACTCAATATCGAAGTACATTATGAACACTGCATAATATTAAGAGCAATGTCTGATTTAGGAATATCCAGAAAAATAAATTTCTGCTCTATTTTTAAGAAAATAACTCTGTGAAATTACTAATACCGTTCACCGAGAATCAATCTGGTTTTCGTGTCTGAAGTACTGACGTTTTCGAAAGCAAATACAAATCAACAAATGCAGCAACTAAAGAAAAATAATTTACTCTAAATTTTAATGCCTGTCAGAAACAATCTGTTGCTGCTTGTGGAGGGAGGTGGAATGCAAACACGATAGAATGTTTAAAACTTTACTACGAAGCATGAATGTGGGTTTTACTTTTAAAAAATTCGGTTTAACAAATCAAACTCTGATTATTGAGAAAAAGACATCATAACATAAGAAAACTCTAGCAATTTCAAAATTCTCTCATTACAAAAATTACAAACATGCCTTTAAAATTCCTCGACTATCTTCTTCGTCAGTGCAAAGAACAGTAAAATATTATAAATGAGTTTTCATCGCGATAATACAGTAATCCAGATAGTTTCTCCCACGTTCATAAACAACATATCTCTTTCTCAGAGAAATTCCACTGCTCGCTACTATGTCTGAAGTAAGAATGCCCCAGCGAAGCACAACTGACTAAGTCCACCACAGACAAAACTAAACACAGAGTCAAGGATCTTATTCGCTACAAATGCAGTGCGGTCATTCATCTTTGTACCAGTACAGTAAAGGTACATTATATAAAACAGTAGAAAACATACGAAAACCCTACAAAGGTGACACAGGATAGATTGCGGCTCGTAAAAGATCAGTCATAAGACTGATGACAAAAATGATTTGATACTGTCTGACTCTAGACAATATTTCGCCATGCCATAGGATGTCTGACAAATCCTCTAGCTGTGCTGTTGTCGCCACGCTGCCACCGAACGGTTCTAGCGGATTGCTCTTGCTGCTGCTCTAACCTGAGCTGAATTCAGCGATGCTCCTGCGCGTTCGATTGTTCCCCATTTTCCGACCGGACAAGCGCCAATGGCTGTCGTCATTAGAGCCAGCGGAAAATCCTCGTCCCGTGGCCCAGCTCCAAACAGCGAGTGCAGGGCTTGGTGAAGCGCACGCACAGCCAGCCTCGAAGGGCTGAAGGGCCCTCACAAAGGGCGGCAGTCGTTAGCGGCTCGGCTGCCCTCTGCACATCTGCCGCCCACGTATCCGGCAGCGACACGTATTACAGCTGACACGTTGTCCACCCTCCACGTTGTGAGAGGGTGCTGGAACGGGAAAGGGCGTATCTACAAAGCGCTGAATGCATGGTTCTGATAGCGTAACTGTCGCACTGTGCCGCTTTCGGAAGCACCCTTCCAGGCTGTGGTCCTGTAGCAGTGCTAATGGTTATTAGTGTTGCACAAGCTGTGCCAAGACAGGTAGTGGTGGGGCGAGGAACAGTGGCATGGCGCAGTGTAGCGCTTGATGCATCGTATTGGCGTAGGGATGACTTATCGCTGAAACAATCGATTTTCCACATCAATTTAAAATAACCGGTTTCCCAAATAACCAATTTTGTGTTTTTTATTCCTATTATTTTCTGTAATAAATTTATTTTGACTTACTCAGTTTAAAGACAAGCAAAATCAAAATATTAAATTAAATACGCAAATAAAAGGAAACTTAGTCCATCCATCGTTCGCTGCTTTCCTCGAAAAGCACAAAGTGGCTGAATACGACCAAAAAAAAAAAAATAAATAAATAAAATAAAATAAAATCAATCACCAATATTGTCCAGTTCAGAATGAGATTTTCACTCTGCAGCGGAGTGTACGCTGATACGAAACTTCCTGGCAGATTAAAACAGTATGCCGGACCGAGACTCCAACTCGGGACCTTTGCCTTTCGCGGGAAAGTGCTCTACCAGTTCGAATCTCGGTCCAGCACACAGTTTTAATCTGCCAGGAAGTTTCGTATCAGCGCACACTCCGCTGCAGAGTGAAAATCTCATTCTGGAAACATCCCCTAGGCTGTGGCTAAGCCATGTCTCCGCAATATCCTTTCTTTCAGGAGTGCTAGTTCTGCAAGGCTCGCAGGAGAGCTTCTGTGACATTGTGGAAGGTAGGAGACGAGGTGTTCGCAGAAGTAGAGCTGTGAGGAGGCGGCGTGAGTCGTGCTTGGGGAGCACAGATGGTAGAGCACTTGCCCGCGAAAGACAAAGGTCCCGACTTCGAGTCTCGGTCCGGCACACAGTTTTATTCTGCCAGGAAGTTTTGCCCAATTCATTTTAATCTTTCGAAACCGTGCTCAAAAATCACATTGTAGTCGGGGATCAAACAGCTATTTGGATGTTACGAAGAGTCAGTGTCAAAGGGTGAAAACTGAGCTTGAAAATCTCTACGTTTCGTGTTAATTTCCACGTTTTCAAGGACTGCAAGCAGATAAAGGCGTATTATGTAGATACAGGCAGCTGATCAGCTACTTTCTATTTTTGTACTAAGAATAAACTGTGGATAAATTTTCATTTATCACAGTTTCCACGATTTCTTCACTGTTTTTTATTTCATAGAAATGACAGCCAGATGTTTAATATTTTAACGGGAATGAAACAAGACCAGTGTTGGTGCCCTCTACAACGGATGCCCGGCGGCGACAGCGAGAAACTACCGTATAAACCAGATGGGGGAAAGTCTTCCACACTGCACGCACACGCGCACCTTAAGCCACGACACACACAAACAGGGACATTACTGTCTGAGCAACGCTATAAAAATTCTGATGCCACGTATTGGTTGCTCGTTTCTGCTGGTGTTGTTAGTTCCCATTTTCCACAGTAACGCAATATTTCAAATCATGCAAATTTTATGAATAAGAAGTACTCGTCGTTTAAAAAGGTTTGTTTGATAGAGAAAAATTGTAGCACTGCTCCCATGGCTAACTCATAATTTTTTTTCTTTACTCAGTTGTTGGGAAAAAATTAAAAAACACCTGTTATAAACGAGACCAAACAAATACCGAAAAATACCTGTTATTCAGGACTACAATACCGACATCGGTTTTCACTGGTCGGTTTTTTCTATCGCTATCCTGCGGATTCTGACTGTATAAATGGTTCAAATGGCTCTGAGCACTATGGGACTTAACATCTGTGGTCACCAGTCCCCTAGAACTTAGAACTACTTAAACCTAACTAACCTAAGGACATCACACACATCCATGCCCAAGGCAGGATTCGAACCTGCGACCGTAGCAGTCGCGCGGTTCCGGACTGGGCTCCTAGAACCGCTAGACCCCCGCGGCCGGCCATCTGACTGTATAGTTGGAATTAATTTTTGTCTTAGAAACGGGACAAATTTGGCTACCAGCTATTAAAATAACAGTTACTGAGCCGCACGCATTACGCACGATCCTATCAGATTTTCATACGGAGTTTTCTTTTTTTTTTAATTTGTGGTAAGTTCCTGTGGGACCACACAGCAGTGGTAATCGGTCTTTGGCTTACACCCTACTTAATCTAACTTTAACTTACGCTATGGACGCCTGAGGGAGGATTCGAACTGAAAACTTAACTTCCGATGGGGGGGGGGGGGGGGGGGCGAGAACCGTGGCAAGCCTTTGTAGACCGAGCGGCTACCTTGCGCGGCTTTAATACAGTGTGATTCGCAACGAAGTTCCTTTTCACAACTCACTTCTCTCTTGATCAATTATAACTATTTAATTTTCTTGATAATTTACCACATTTTGGCGGAATGTGATTAGCTCTTTACTCCGGCCTTGATTGTTTAAGGGGGAAAAAATTCACCTTTCATCTGCCAGATGTGGTGTAGCATTATAACTCCATTCAAATGCAAATATTTCGTTGGAAATAATTACATTCTGTCGTAGAAAATGTGACTAAATATTTTTTATTTATGTTAGGGATTGAAAACCAATGAAGACAAGATCCCATCTGAAATCATCTTTATTTGGATTCATTACTTGTCCCGGATAACAATCTAGCGATCTTCATATCATAAAACATTCTTGATTATATTGGTGCCATTACGGCTTCACACATCGTTAAAATCTTTCTTAAAGCTACAACGTCTGTACGTCACCGAATTAAAAGCCTCTATCCATTGTGCATGGCCGGAGTAATTGAACGACGGTCATAAAACGAAGGCGTTATGCCGTTAACACAGTATTTACATAGTTTCGCACAAATTTTTATCATTCATATGTTGTTGTGGAGTGGTACATTTGGATCGTATAGCAGCTGATGCCCATTACACGGAACAAGAAACGCAACATTCGGCAGTTTTTATTAAATCTTGCAATGTATTTCAGAACCAGTGTATCCATATTAGATGAAAATTGTAGCACATGTTAATGTCAAATTATAGGATTAAAAATGTCCTTCCTAGATCTTTCGGTAAATTTTCACTGTTTCTCATCATACGAGGGCAGTTCAATAAGTAATGCAACACATTTTTTTTCTGAAACTGGGGTTGTTTTATTCAGCATTGAAATACACCAGATTATTCCCCAATCTTTTAGCTACACAACACTATTTTTCAACGTAATCTCCATTCAATGCTACGGCCTCACGCCACCTTGAAATGAGGGCCTGTATGCCTGCACGGTACCATTCCACTGGTCGATGTCGGAGCCAACGTCGTACTGCATCAATAACTTCTTCATCATCCGCGTAGTGCCTCCCACGGATTGCGTCCTTCATTGGGCCAAACATATGGAAATCCGACGGTGCGAGAACGGGGCTGTAGGGTGCATGAGGAAGAACAGTCCACTGAAGTTTTGTGAGCTCCTCTCGGGTGCGAAGACTTGTGTGAGGTCTTGCGTTGTCATGAAGAAGGAGAAGTTCGTTCAGATTTTTGTGCCTACGAACACGCTGAAGTCGTTTCTTCAATTTCTGAAGAGTAGCACAATACACTTCAGAGTTGATCGTTTGACCATGGGGAAGGACATCGAACAGAATAACCCCTTCAGCGTCCCAGAAGACTGTAACCATGACTTTACCGGCTGAGGGTATGGCTTTAAACTTTTTCTTGGTAGGGGAGTGGGTGTGGCGCCACTCCATTGATTGCCGTTTTGTTTCAGGTTAGAAGTGATGAACCCATGTTTCATCGCCTGTAACAATCTTTGACAAGAAATTGTCACCCTCAGCCACATGACGAGCAAGCAATTCCGCACAGATGGTTCTCATTTGCTCTTTATGGTGTTCGGTTCGACAACGAGGGACCCAGCGGGAACAAACCTTTGAATATCCCAACTGGTGAACAATTGTGACAGCACTACCAACAGAGATGTCAAGTTGAGCACTGAGTTGTTTGATGGTGATCCATCGATCATCTCGAACGAGTGTGTTCGCACGCTCCGCCATTGCAGGAGTCACAGCTGTGCACGGCCGGCCCGCACGCGGGAGATCAGACAGTCTTGCTTGACCTTGCGGCGATGATGACACACGCTTTGCCCAACCTGTCGGAAGTCAATGAAACTATACGAGACGAAGCGGGAATGTTTGAAAATATTCCACAAGAAATTTCCGGTCTTTTCAACCAAAATTGGCCGAGAAAAAAAATGTGCTGCATTACTTATTGAACTGCCCTCGTATTTCCTGTTATGGGATTCGCAAATTCTGAAACTTAACATCTAACATTTTTACACTTGGAACATACTTTTTCATTTTCTCGCTCAAGCACAGAAGTAAGTAACTTATTAAAACAATTTGCACATGATGATGGACCCATAGGGTTCGAGATCCAACGTGTCATTCAATAAAACATCAAAATATGTGACTGAAGATATTATCCATACTTCCTGTGTAACTACAAGTGATTACAATTACGTGCAACTTAAATTAGAACCGTCACATAGAAAATGTTGTGGGAAAAGCGAATCGAAGACGGGTTTTTCTAGCGGAACATTTACTAGATGCAACAAATCTACTAAAGAGACTGCCTATATTACGCCTGCAGTCCTTTTGTGGAGTACTGCTGCGATGTTTCCGATCCTTACTAGGTAGAACTGACAAAGGACATCGTAAAAGCTCAGAGGAGGGCAGCTCGTTCTGTATTACCGCGAATCAGGGGAGGGACAGACACGGATATGATATGTGCGTTGTGGTGGCAATAATTAAAACAAAAAGGCGTTTTGTTGCGGCAATTATATACAACCGCTCACTCGAGAAAGATCCGAACTCAGAAAAGTTGCACAGGTCACACCAAAATTCAAGGAAGGCACTGGAGTAATTCACTAAATTACAGACACATACCATTACGTACATAAGCAACAGCATTTTGGAACATGTGTTGCGTTCGAACATTAAGAATTACCGCGAAGAAAACGGTCTATTGACACACAGTCAACAAGGGTTTAGAAAAAATAGTTCAAATGGCTCTGAGCACTATGGGACTTATCATCTGAGGTCATCAATCCCCTAGAACCTAGAACTACTTTAACCTAATTAACGTAAGGACATCACAGGCATCCATGCCCGAGGCAGGATTCGAACCTGCGACCGTAGCGGTCGCGCGGTTCCAGACTGAAGCGCCTAGAACCGCTCGGCCACAACGACCGGCTGTTTAGAAAACATCGTTCTTGTGAAACAGAACGAGCCCTTTACTGACATAAAGTGTTGAATGCTATTAACAAGAGATTAATTCCGTATTTCTAGATTTTCAGAAGGCTTTTGACACTGTACCTCACAAGCGCCTTGTAATCAAATTACGTGCTTATGGGTTATCGTCTCAGTTATGCGACTAGATTCGTGACTTCCTATCGGAGAAGTTACAGTTCGTAGTAACTGGCGGAAAGTCATCGAGTAAAACGGAAGTGATTTCTGGTGTTCCGCAAGGTAGTGTTATAGGCCCTGTGTATAAACGATTTAGGAGACAATCTGAGCAGCTGTCTAAGGTTGTTTGCAGATGATGCTGTCGTATATCAGCTAATACAGTCATTAGAAGTTCAAAATCAAACGCAAAACGATTTAACTAAGCTATCTGTATGGTGCGAAAATTGGGAACTACCCTAAATAATGAAAAGTGTGAGGTCATCCACATGACTGCTAAAATCAATCAACTCTAAAGGCCGTAAATTCGACTAAATACTGGGAGTAGTTATTAAGCACAACTTAAATTGGAAAGAACACATAGAGAACGTTGTATGGAAGGCGAACCAAAGACTGTATTTTTTATTGGCAGAACACTTAAAGGATGCAAACGATCTACTAAAGAGACTGCAAACTCTATCCTTTCCCATCCTCTTCTGGAATACTGCTGCGCAGTGTTGGATCATTAGCAGATAGGATTAACGGAGGACACGCAGAAAGTTCGAATAAAGGCAGCACGTTTTGTATAATCGAGAAATAGGGAGAGAGTATCACGGACATGGTACATGATTTGGGGTGGTCTTCATTAAAACAAAGGCGTTCGAGAGCGGAATAGTAGAGAATTAGTGTGAAGGCGGTTCGGTGAAACCCCTGATAGACATTTAAGTTTGATTTGTAGAGTAGCCAAGTAGATGTAGATCTTTTCACGAAAATTCAGTCATCAATTTCATCCTCTTAAGGTGAAAATATTTTGTTACTTTCAGCTACATACTGATAAATGACCATAGTAATAAAATGAGAGAAATCAGAGATCGCGCGGAAAGATTTAGTTGTTCATTATTCCCGCGTGCTGCTCGAGAGTGGAACGGTACAGAAATAGCCTGAAGGGGGTTCTACGAACTCTCCCCCGAACACTTAAGTGTGACCTGCAGAGAAATCACTCAGATGTAGATGCAGAAATAAATATTCTACTGCGGAAACGCTGTTGTTTCACGTTTCGAGGTGCTCTCGAAGAAGCAAGATCTCTTGTAGTTGTTCGATCATCAGGCTCCTCCTATCTCATCACCTAATTGGGACCGCGGCGTTGTTGAACTGTTTAGACATTCGTATCCCCTTTAAAACTTAAATTTCTTCGATAAACCGTAAAAGAAGGCGTATAGGGGGAAAGAGCACCACGCGTCTTCCATAATTAGAAGGAAGCAGACGCAGACATAAACACGCAGGGACTGTGTTTGGATGGGAGAGAGGGGGTTGAAAGGGAGACTCACTGGTGCGACGTCGATGATGGGGGAACGGTGTCCGATGCTCCACCGCTGGCGCCAATAGCATCGTCTATCGCCAGCTACATCTTTTTACTCCATCTCAGACTCCTCTGGGAAATGTGACGTACAGCGTTTCAGGAGAGTACATTTACATATACAATTACAGAAATAAAATAGTTCTGTTCGAGCAAACTCAAATTCTTCCTTACTATTACATACTGATGTTTGTGTGGCTGTCTGTCATTTGCAGTACAGCTGATATTTTGCTCCAGTTTGTCATCTGAAATCAATCAGGGTTTCCCAGTATTGTATTTACTGAAATGTTAGAACTAAAATGAAACTTATTCAATTTGTTAATTTATACAGCGTAATGGTACTAACATTATTTTACGTTCTTATGTCAGCACTGGTTATTTATTATTCTTTAACTATCATTTGTTAGATTCACGTATTAGCTTGTGAAATAAGTTGCAAGGATCTGTTATCTATGTTGGCTTTGTAAACGGTGAGTGGGGAGGGAGCTGTGTATGTAATTTGTATGTACTTATTTTCTGTTGCTTCTACTTATTTATCTCACTATGTAAAGTGCACTAACAATCAACGTGTCATTGTTTGTTAGTCACTAGAGAGCTGGCTCGGCTTCGCACAGGCAGCACTATCTAAGGCCGGAAGGGAGTCTGGTGCAGCGGACCACTGCGTAGATTTATGATAAAAATTCAGAGAACGACGTCAGGTAACAGAATATTAACTCGACATTCTAGCATAACTTAAACGACCTCTGAGGGTTCCTTGGCGCGAATGATTAATATTGTGCTGCCAGGTGTTGTGTTGAGTTCTTTTTTCCATTTTACACATAAAATAGAAACAACAACTCGGGAGAACACTATTTAAATCTTTTACGTTATTAACAGTTTGCTTCAGGGTGTTATATGCATAAAACGGAAACAGCATCTCAAACACTGTGTCGACAGCAGGCTCTGGCGTCTCTCTCTCTCTCTCTCTCTCTCTCTCTTTCTCTCTCTCTCTGTCTGTCTGTCTGTGTGTGTGTGTGTGTTTTCTGCTTTTGTACTGGATCCTCTGCTAGTTTTTTAAGAGCAGGGAACATAGTTCTATTGCAGAGCGTCGTATACTATTTTACTCGTATTATTCCTTTACCTTCTACTGTGATTTTCCGTGTATGGTAATTTTCTTTGTGTTTATTCTAGAGAGAACCGTGCTTCCATATTTGAAAATAAACGAGAGCAGACAGTGAGCGTCAGTCACAATATAAAACCGACATAGGAGTTAAGAGGGTAACTTGTCATAAATATCGCTGATGTACATTTGCAATCCCTAAAGAAGTTGTGTCAAAAAGTGTGAGCTGTTTTAGATATACTGAATCTATCGTCAGTTTGTGCCGATGCAGAAATGGCGTTAGCTATTAACGAATGTAATAGATACACTACTACAACCTAGTATAATTGTAACGCGACTCAAATAAACCACAAATGTCGCAGAAAAAAAAAATAGACTTTGACTAGGCAAAGGAGATAAGGCGATTTTAGAAGTTGATATAGCGTACTAGCCCATTTGCGAGTCGTCACAGTAGTTGTAGTGTGCATCAATAAGCATGAAATAACACTTTGTCTAGAATTTATACATTATTAGAGAAGTTTTGACCCAGTTTGAAACCAACCTGTACACACAGCCCTTGAGAATCAGTGCTTCGATTCAGTCTGTTTTTGAACATATAGAGAAAACAGGCATATTAGCTCCATTATTTTTCATGAAGACCATGAAAGATGTACCATTGAAAGAGGAGCCAGGTGAGAATCGAACCCCAGTTTTTGTAAGTAACGACTGATAGAGAAGTATAGTTAAGAACTAATAGAGAACAATATGAATGGAAGAAGAAGTGCTTTGATTAATAAGGGCGTAAGGCAGGGATGTATGTCGAAGTAGCAGTCATGGGAATAATAAAACGTTCAGTCGTGGGATTAAAATTGAAAGTGAGAGGATATCAATGACAAGGATTCGCTCATCAAGTTGTCAGTATCTGGGAAAGTTCGAAAGGATTACTGCAAAAAATGGCTCTAAGCACTATGGGACTTAACATCTGAGGTCATCAGTCCCCTAGGCTTAGAACTACTTAAACCCAACTAACCTAAGGACGTCACACGCATCCATGGCCGCGGCAGGATTCGAACCTGCGACCGCAGCAGCAGCGCGATTCCGGACTGAAGCGCCTAGAACTGCTCGGACACAGCAGCTGGCTGATTACAGCATCCATTGTTTGGAATGAACAACTTATTGAGCACAAAATATGGTTTGGGAGTACACAAAAGAAAGCCAATAGTAACGAGGGGCCGTAGAAATGAGATTAGCGAAAAACTTTCGTACAAAACACTGACCAAAGTAAAGGAATTACGCTATCTTGGAGGCATGACGGACGAAACAAGGAGTACGTGAGAAGGCGTGGCGTCTAGGACAGTCAGAGAAGATTACTAGCGTCAAAATAGGTATTAATTTTGTTTAAAAAAGAGAAATATCCGAGGCTGTACGTCAGGAACACAGCACTGAACGGAACCGATCATGGATTGTTTCAAACCGGACAAGAAGAGAACCGAACCGTTAAAAGAAACGACTGACAAGAAATGAGTATGGACAACGAATAAATAACAAAGAGGCCTGTGACAGCGTTTCTTTTTGAGTATCATTCTCGAACGGGATCAAGGGAGGAATGGTAGTGACATACTTTGGCTTTTTTATTCATTTGTACATACTGACACGTAACGTGCTGCATATGCTGTGCTATATTTCGTATTGTTGCGTGTGTTACGAAAATATGTTATGTTTGATAGCTAAACTACGAGTGTTGCCCAAAAAGTAATGCACCGCATTTTTTCTTCAACAATTCTTTATTGAACACAATGAGAATAACACGCACGAAAGAATGGTGTTTTATCTACACGTCCTATTTTTCCACGTAATCTCCATCCCGTTCTATGGCCTTCCTCCGGCGCGAAACAAGGGCGTGTACGTTCCGTCGGTACCAATCCGTGTCCTGGTGGCGGAGGCAGTGCTTCACTGTGTGAATAACCTCTCCTCTTCGTCCTTAAAATGTATTCCACGAATGGCATCCTTTAATGGCCCAAACAAGTGGAAGTCCGAGGGTGCTAGGTCAGGGCTGTAGGGTGGGTGGGGTGACACTGTCCAACCCTGTTTTGCGATGTATTCAGCAGTCCTCAGACTTGTGGGGGGCCGAGAATTATCGTGTCGGATCAAAACATCTCCTGGGTTTTTGTGGCGCCGAAGTAGCTGGTAGCGCGTCTTCAGGATCGCTTCTGAATTAATGGTACCACCTCTAGGCATCACATCAGTGAGAATCACACCTTCACAGTCCCAGAATACAGTGACCATGATCTTAACGGTGGAAGCAATTGGTTTGAGTTTTTTCTTCTGTGGAAAGTGGTAATGGCGCCATTCCATCGACTGTAGTTTTGTCTCAGGCTCACACTGGTGAACCTGTCACAGTGTGGGACAAGAAGGCCTCCCCCTCAGCTTCAAAACGTTACAACAAATCAAGACAAACGTTTTTTCTGTGCTGTTTGTGATCCAACCGTGGGACCCATCTTGCACACACTTTTGAATATCCAACAGTGCCGATAATTGCATCCACAATTGCTGATTGACAGATGCAGCGCTAATTGCTGAGTCGTAATGCGTCTGTCCTCGCGAATGACATCAGTTCGATGCAACATGTCAGGTGTGACAGCCGTGGATGGTCTCCCCGAACGCTGCAAATCGTGGAGCTCCGCCGAACCGCCTTCTGATGACCTAACCCTCCGTGCCCAACGACTAACTGTACTTCTGTCGACAGCAGGTGCTCAATAGACTCTGCACAACCGTTTGTGAATATTCCCCACTCTTTCTTTCTCTGCAGTGATAAAATCAATGACGGCACGTTGCTTGTACCGCACATCACCTACAGACGCTATTTTGAAACTGTCCTGCAGCTACGCTATCTGTCGGAAGTGACGGAAACTTGGCGCGCTCACTCAGGAGACTTCAAGTAATACACAACGTTTCGCATTCGTAGCCATGTTTTCGGCTAAGGGGGGAAAAAAAAGGTGCGGTGCAATGCTTTCTGGGCAACTCTCGTAGAATTCCGATATAATTTACAAGGCCCAGTCACATTAATTTGACCATCGCCTATGTTCGACGTCAGCGTTCCGGGAAAGGGGGGGGGGGTGGAGGGGGGGGAGGGGGGGGAGGGGCGGCGGCAGGACCCGCAATACGCGAAAGCAACGATTTATCTGACGTCCAAAAGGGCATGTTCATTGGCTTTCGGGGCAGGGGTGAAAGCATTTCCCAAACGGGTGAGTTTCGCATGCCGCCTTGGTTAAAGGGCGTCGTGCGTGGCACAATGGCGCTGTCCGAAACCGGTACCAAGGCAACTGTGATGCACCACAGGCCATAGACGATAGGGGTGAACGACGGCTGCGGCGACGTGTACGGGCGAACAGACGTGCAACTGTTGAGCAACCGACCGTCCAGATGAAGCAAGGTGTCTCCTCAGCGACCGTTCATCAGCGAACTTTGCTACTTATAGGCCGCCGAAGCAGGCGCCTGGTTCATGCACCCTTGGTGACCACTGTTCATCGCCGATGAGGGCTGCAATTTGCACGCCAACATTGCAACTGGACGTCCACTGAATGGTAATGTCTCCTATTTTTTTTATAAGTACATAGACCTGTTTATTTCTACAATGGTTTACATCAGTTTGCAAAAGATTTAGCTATTTTTCGACATAATCACCATTTCTGTCGATGCATTTTTGTAGACGCTGTGGCAGTTTTGTATGCCCATGTCATACCAGCTTGCCGCCATGCTGTTCAGAAAGTTATGAACCTCTTCTTTCCCCTCGTCGTCGGAGCTGAATCGCTTTCCGGCCAAATGTTCTTTTAACCTAGGGAACAGGTGATAGTCACTGGGCGCCAAGTCGGGACTATAGGGTCGGTGGGTGATTATGTTCCACTGAAAGTGTTGCAGGAGAGCAACGCATTGCCGAGCGATGTGTGGGCGAGCGTTGTCATGGAGAATGTGTACGCCCTTGCTCAACATTCCTCTTCAGTCCGCAGCTCGTGGTCGTGCGGTAGCGTTCTCGCTTCCCGCGTCCGGGTTCCCGGGTTCGATTCCCGGCGGGGTCAGGGATTTTCTCTGCCTCGTGATGACTGGGTGTTGTGTGCTGTCCTTAGGTTAGTTAGGTTTAAGTAGTTCTAAGTTCTAGAGGACTGATGACCATAGCTGTTAAGTCCCATAGTGCTCAGAGCCGTTTGAACCAAGCCATTCCTCTTCTCCGGTTCTGGATTTTCCGTTTGAGTTTTTTCAGAGTCTCACAGTACCAGTCAGCGTTAATTGTGGTCCCAGTGGGCATAAAGTCGACCTACAATACCCCTTTCCGATCCCAAAAAACGGCTGTCGTGATTTTACCGGCAGACTGTGTTTGTTTGAATTTCCGCGGATTTGGCGAAAACGGATGCCGCCACTGGCGTGATTGTTGCTTGCTCTCAGGTGTAAAGTGGTATGCCCGGGTTTCGTCACCCGTGACAATTGAGTCCAGAAAGTTGTCCTGTTCGGCTGCTAGGCGGTGAAGAAACGCGCGGGAAGTATCAACTCGTTGCTGCATGTGGTCCTGAGTCAGCATGCATGGACCCATCTTGCGCACACCTTCCCGTAGTTCAATGTTTCCGTTGAAATTCTGAGAGCGGTGCTTCGGGAAACCTCAGGAACCAACGTGCAGAGATCATCCTGGGTGATCCGCCGATGTTCACGCATGCTTTGCTCAACCTTCAACACTGTCTCCTCAGAAATTGACGGTCTCCCGCTCCTTCGTTCGTCGTGAATTTCGGTCCGACCAGCTACAAACACTCTACTTCAAACACTCTACACCACTTACGAACATTTTTGACATCCATGCACTACACACCATACGCTTCCGCCAATTGGCGATGGATTTCAATCGGCGCAGTGCCCTTTGCGTTCAAAAACCGAACAACTGCGCGCAATTCGCACTTGGCGGTAACATCCAACGGGAGCTCCATCCTCAACGGCTGCCAAGCCAAGACTGAGCGCCACAGAGCGGCGTGCGCAAGTTTACACATAGGGCATGAAGCACTCTTCATAACAGTATGACCAACTGCCACACAAACAGAGTTGTGCACTTATAAAAAAGTAGGAGACCTTTCTTTTGGGATTACTCTCGTATATTAGTGGGAACAACGCAACGTGTCACTGGGCTGGCAGTATACAGGGTGTTTCAAAAATGACCGGTATATTTGAAACGGCAATAAAACCTAACCGAGCAGCGATAGAAATACACCGTTTGTTGCAATATGCTAGGGACAACAGTACATTTTCAGGCGGACAAACTTTCGAAATTACAATAGTTACAATTTTCAACAACAGATGGTGCTGCAAGTGATGTGAAAGATATAGAAGACAACGCAGTCTGTGGGTGCGCCAGTCTGTACGTCGTCTTTCTGCTGTAAGCGTGTGCTGTTCACAACGTGCACGTGTGCTGTAGACAACATGGTTTATTCCTTAGAACAGAGGATTTTTCTGGTGTTGGAATTCCACCGCCTAGAACACAGTGTTGTTGCAACAAGACGAAGTTTTCAACGGAGGTTTAATGTAACCAAAGGACCGAAAAGCGATACAATAAAGGATCTGTTTGAAAAATTTCAACGGACTGGGAACATGACGGATGAACGTGCTGGAAAGGTAGGGCGACCACGTACGGCAACCAAAGAGGGCAACGCGCAGCTAGTGCAGCAGGTGATCCAACAGCGGCCTCGGGTTTCCGTTCGCCGTGTTGCAGCTGCGGTCCAAATGACGCCAACGTCCACGTATCGTCTCATGCGCCAGAGTTTACACCTCTATCCATACAAAATTCAAATGCGGCAACCCCTCAGCGCCGCTACCATTGCTGCACGAGAGACATTCGCTAACGACATAGTGCACAGGATTGATGACGGCGATATGCATGTGGGCAGCATTTGGTTTACTGACGAAGCTTATTTTTACCTGGACGGCTTCGTCAATAAACAGAACTGGCGCATATGGGGAACCGAAAAGCCCCATGTTGCAGTCCCATCGTCCCTGCATCCTCAAAAAGTACTGGTCTGGGCCGCCATTTCTTCCAAAGGAATCATTGGCCCATTTTTCAGATCCGAAACGATTACTGCACCACGCTATCTGGACATTCTTCGTGAATTTGTGGCGGTACAAACTGCCTTAGACGACACTGCGAACACCTCGTGGTTTATGCAAGATGGTGCCCGGCCACATCGCACGGCCGACGTCTTTAATTTCCTGAATGAATATTTCGATGATCTTGTGATTGCTTTGGGCTATCCGAAACATACAGGAGGCGGCGTGGATTGGCCTCCCTATTCGCCAGACATGAACCCCTGTGACTTCTTTCTGTGGGGACACTTGAAAGACCAGGTGTACCGCCAGAATCCAGAAACAATTGAACAGCTGAAGCAGTACATCTCATCTGCATGTGAAGCCATTCCGCCAGACACGTTGTCAAAGGTTTCGGGTAATTTCATTCAGAGACTACGCCATATTATTGCTACGCATGGTGGATATGTGGAAAATATCGTACTATAGAGTTTCCCAGACCGCAGCGCCATCTGTTGTTGAAAATTGTAACTACTGTAATTTCGAAAGTTTGTCTGCCTGAAAATGTACTGTTGTCCCAAGCACATTGCAACAAACGGTGTATTTCTATCGCTGCTCGTTTAGTTTTTATTGCCGTTTCAAATATACCGGTCATTTTTGAAACACCCTGTATGTGTGTGGTTCTAAGAGCACCAGACTGCTTTTATCGTATTCTCCTGTCCACCACACTCGCCGGATGTAAACGCTTTCGAGAATCTATGGTACTGGAGTCGGCATAGCTCCATTCCCTTGTTGCTAGTTTCCAGAATGTCACAGACTCTCTTCCTGCGCAGCCCACAGCGGTCCATGCTGCAAAAGGTGGTTGTTCAGGCTTTTGGCAGATGGTCACAATAATGTGACTGGACAGTGGAACATTAGTACATGGAAAGAAACACATGTATGTGAGTGGACAATGTACAGATTATTTTAATATAATTAAACGGTATACGTTCTGTTGTATATGTTTGTGGCTTTATAATACCTAAGGTTGACACTGCTGGTCATTAAAATTGCACCATCACAAAGAATAGCATATAATGAAATTATACTTATTGTGCGTGTACAATATAGCAGCCCGCCCAACGAGCCTCGCGTCTAGCGCGCTGCTTCCCCAGAGGGAAGGCGCGCCGATCCCCTGCACGAATCCGCCCGGCGGATTAGTGTCGAGGTCCGGTGTGCCGGCCAGCCTGACGGTGCTTGTCAAGGCGGTTTCCCATCTACCTCGGCGAATGCGGGCTGGTTCCCCTTATTCCACCTCAGTTACAAAAAAATGTTCAAATGTGTGTGAAATCTTATGGGACTTAACTGCTAAGGTCATCAGTCCGTAAGCTTACACACTACTTAACCTAAATTATCCTAAAGACAAACACACACACCCATGCCCGAGGGAGGACTCGAACCTCAGTTACACTATGTCGGCGATTGCTGCGCATAGACTATCTCGACATACACGTACACCATAATTACTCTACCAAGCAAACATTTGGGGTTACACCCGTCTGGTATGAGACGTTCCAGGGAGAGGGGGGGCTCCACTGGGGTCCGAACCGCACAGTAGCCCTGGGTTCGGTGTGGGGTGGGTGGACTGCTGTGGCCTGTTGTGGGGTTTTGAACCACTGAGGGCTACGGCGGACGAAGCCTCTCCGTCGTTTCTGGGTCCCCAGTTTAAAAACACGATACAATATAGCAGGAAAACTACAGGATTAAAAGTGTAGGTAATATAGGGAAAACAGTATGGTAAGTTTAGTGCAGAGCCATGCCACCTTCGGGAGCAACAATGCCTTCAACCCCGATGGGCACAGAGCTGAACTGAGTTTCATTGGCAGATCCGGGTGCATCACCCCATGCTGCCTGGAGTCTGTGCAGTTCATCAATCGTAGTGGCTAGCAAGTGGTGAAGTGCCCAGGTGTTTTCAATGGACAAAAGATCGGGAGAACGTACTGCCAAGGGGAACAAAATAAAACACTCTGTATTGAGGAAACATAGTTACCTTGTTGGAATCACAGAGACTGCAAAGACAGGGTACAGCCAAAAGCCTAAACATGATGCGTTTTGTCCGGGTTGGCTGGTATGTGAACCACAGCTGACCATGTTGTGTAATCGATGGCACTCAGTGCTACCACATCACGTGGAGGACCCATATGACGATGACGAATGCAATGGGTCAACGTACATTATCCTCAGAGGCTCCATGCACAAATATATCCATCGTGATGTGAATGCAGAACCGGCACTCCTCTGAAAAGACGAATGGTGCCACCCCTGTGTTCAGTGTTGACTGGCGCATCAGGGGAAGAAGCAACAAAGTTCGCCGCGTGCCGGTCCGTGGCGCTGCAGATGTCATTCGTACTTCCCGCGTGGATACTTCTTTTGCTACAATAATTCCATTCTCCGACTCGAAGTATGTGACAGGACTCTACTGCCTTGTATAAAGTGAACAGTATGTTCCATCATGTGCTAGTCGTATCGGGTAGCTGAGATCCTGTATGGCGTTGAAAATAGCCCTCCTCAACCTATTGTAGGTATATTCGCATGACAGTCACGTAATCACGTACTACGCGAGCAGCAATATCGCGGAACGATAAGTCGCAGCCTTAAAACATACGACTTCTAAATGAGAAAACTACTGTGTAATCTTTCTTTATGCACAGAATATAGATGGTAGTGCTCCTGGTTGCCAGAGTGCGCTGGAAAGAAATGCCTCCGAATGTTTTACAGAAATACTCTTACAGCTTTTTAAATAAAACAGACATTACAAACGTTATATATCTTTATTCTTCATGTCTACATACTTACTTCTTAACATACTCCGGCGACAAACCAGTTTTCTGATACTGTTACAGTAGAATATTCCGCTTTGTTGACGGAGCCACAACCTAACCTCTGCTTGCAACGCTCCGTCACTATCAAAGTGAAGTCCTCGAAGGCGTTCTTTAGGTTTTGGAAATAGATAAAAATCGGATGGGGCCAAGTCGTAACTGTATGGAGCATGATCGATAATAGTGAACCAAACTTGTCGGATTGTTTGGAGATGTCGCAGCTCTCTTGCATGGTCTGGCATTGTAATGCTGTAAAGGAGAATACTCCATGTGTCGACAAACTCTTCGAATTCGAAACTAGATTCCAGCACGCACCGACATACTGGAGTTACGTTACACACCGCCATGTTACGCGCTACAATTCAGAGCTTTCCAACGGCAGAAGTCGGCAAATACAAGGGTTGGAACTTTAATAGTGGCAACTGTTTATTTACAGCTCGTACAAAACAGATACGTGTTTCAAAGTTTTACTGACCTTCAAACTAATGATGAGCACTGTGCATAACTCGTTGCCAGTGATGTGGAAGTCGTAGGATACTCTTAGCAGTGCCAGTTGTGTTGACAGTTCGAGCGGCGCAGTCTATTGTCCGACGAATTTGTAGTAATTCTGAAGCGAATGCCGTGAAATGTTTCCTTCAGTTTAGAAATCGAGTCGAACTCACGAGGGCTTAAGTCAGGGGAGTGCAGTATGCGGTACAGCACTTAGCAGCCCCACCAGTCAACCAAATCAGTAACAGCTTACACTGTACCTGCTTGAGCATTGTCCTGCAAAATGATGGTCAGGTCTTGCAGGAAGTGTCATCACTTCTGTCTTTAAGCTGGTCGTAGGTTGTGCTCCAAAAATGAACCCTTACTGCCCGTATCTGATCTTCGTGGTCCTTATGCGGAATGTATGTTGGCGGCAGTAGAATCGTTTGGCAGTCAGCATGAAAAGCTGGTTCTCTAAATTTTCGCAACTGTGTTTCTCGAAAAGAACGTCGCCTTCCCTCCAGGGATTTGTGTTCCGGAAGCACCTCCGTAACACTTGCGTGTTGTTCGATCCTACTGGTAGCAAATCTAGCAGCCCACCTCTGAAATGCTTCGATATAGTCCTTCAATCTGACCTGGTACGGATCCCAAACAGTTGAGCAGTACTCAAGAGTAGGTCGCACCAGCGTCCTACATTCGGTCTCCTTTCCAGGTGAACCACTCTTTCCTAAAAGTCTCCCAATAAACCGAAGTCGACGATTCGCCTTCCCTACCACAGCTGTCACATTGTTTGCAACGTTGCGCGCAGATATTTAAACGACTTGACTGTGTGAAGCAGGCCACCACTAATGCTGTATCCGAATATTACAGGCGACGTCAAATGTACTCCTCTACCTGAAATGGACAGGGAAGTTCGGCTGCAACTACCAAGTATTCTGTTATTAACAGTGGAACTCTAAAGGGAGGAAAATGTTACATTACCATTAAACCATCGTAAAGTGTACTACTCCACATTTTATTCAAATAAAGTGATAATTTATAGTTTTTACATCACTTAATTACCATTATTAGGTCTCCAGTGCTATATAACGTACCAAATTAAATATAAACAGTCCAATTTTATATCCTGCTGCAATCGTAAAGTTTACGAGGGTTAAGTAATCTAGGGTTAAATCACCATCTGTGAAAGGGCACAAGCATTTCGCTAAAAGTGGTGCAATTTTATAGCCCCTCCGAACAGCACAATCACTCGAGTTATATTCCTGTTCAGACAGTTTCCTTTTAAGTTTTATAACCTCTTACGCACGCTCAGGCGCTTCACAATCCCCGCTTCCGTATTCTTTGACGGTGTAAGACATGTAGTACCTTGAACTTTCTGGAAGTATTCAGCATCTTACGATACATCAAACATTTTGCAAAGTCATCTTTTTGTGTAAAATGATAACATTCCACGCACTGCGAAGGCAATGTCGATGTTACGTAATGCTGTCGCGCCATTCCTGCTATGATACAGTACCGCTGTCGAAACTGAGCTTTCCCTGTTCCACAGTCGGCGCTTCTTCTGTGTTTTCGCGACCACAAGATGCGCACATACCTTCCTCACTCACCACCACGCCGCACCTGCTCAGCTCGCGAGCAAGAGCATGAGCTGGCGCGAGAGTTCACGCTCAAAATCAGAGTTACATGGTAATTATTGAACTATGTGAAAAAAAGTGAATTAGTTACAAACTACGGCGTACACACACTTTATTCAACTTGTAAACGTCACTACAGGTATTTGGATTTAGGTTATGAAAATGGCTCTGAGCACTATGGGACTCAATTGCTGAGGTCATTAGTCCCCTAGAACTTAGAACTAGTTAAACCTAACTAACCTAAGGACATCACACACTGCATGGGGGCTTAATTAAATGTAATGAAAATAATTTTAATTTTTTGATTTGGTAGCTGTCTGTTCGATTACGAAGTCTCGTAAACGGTTGGCCCTGACTAGTATTATTACGCAATCTGACTGCATAGAACAACAACAAAGAATGAAATGGAAATTTTCATTAACACAATTAATTAATTAAGTCCCCAGCAACTATAAAACCTACGAAACCAAAGCACAAGTATAACTGTTCTGTGTGTGGAAGTATGACTCAACGTACGCATCTGGCACGGTTCTTCTTCAACAACACAAGAAATTTTAAATATCATTTATACTGAATTAATTAAAGAAAATAGAAATACCATAATTACTCAAGAAAACCAGAATTACACTCTAATCCAAGAACACAAGCCAGATGCTTTGTTGACTGAACCTGTAATGACACATTATTTAAAACATGGAAATAATGAAAAATAAATCAAGTTTCGTTACCTTCATATATTGACCAAAATCACTCTCATAATTACAATATATCTCCACACCGACTCGCTATTACCACATCTCAACAAGAACTTTTCAGTATCACATCTCAGCAAGCACTGCCTACTAGCTCATCTCAACAAACACTCCTCACTACGACATCTCAGCACTGACTACCACGAGTTCTCCCAAAGCACTGCCCACTACGAGTTCTCAATAATCACTGCCAGTGGAGGCGGTGGAACAATACTCTCTAGCGCGATCTCTGGCGCTGTGGCTCAGTGTAGCCACCTTTCATATGCCCTTCCTCCACAGGCTAGAATTTGATGGTATTTTTGCCAGCATTGGTGGTGAAAATACCACCAAATTCGTCAAAAAAATACAGACAAAAATAAAAGATAATATTAATGCGTAAGTATCATATAACTAGATAAAATTTTGGCTTTGCACTGACCTTTCAATAACCTAATATATAAAATACAGTAAGCAATACAAATTCTTTCATACATGTGACTTTACATAATAGTTTACACAAGTATTATGTGGTTAAACAGTTCAATCAATAGCGTCAGCAATGACGAATATGTGCAGGTAAGAGTCTCATAACTTTTCACAAACAGTAATACACAAAAAATCAGTTTATACAAATATTCACATAAACGCTTTCCATAGCCCAAGAAACAAGTAGTTGACAGTTCCAGCAGTAGCACCCAGCAATGGTCAACAGGTGCAAAAACCAACAAGTGACATTTTTTCAGTAGAAACAGTCCATCAGTGGCACCCAGTAATGTTGAATAGGTGCAGACACCAACAAGTAACACCATTTCAGTATAAGCAGTTCCATTAGTGGCACCAGTAATGTTGAGCAGGTGCACACAGCAACAGGCGACATCTTTTCAGTAGAAGCAGTCCATCAGTGGCACCCAGCAATGTTGAGCAGGTGCCGACACCAACAAGTGACACCATTTCGGTAGAAGCAGTCCATCAGTGGCACCCAGCAATGTTGAGCAGGTGCAGACACCAACAGGTGACATCTTTTCAGTAGAAGCAGTCCATCAGTGGCACCCAGCAATGTTGAGCAGGTGCAGACATCAACAGGTGACATCTTTTCAGTAGAAACAGTCCATCAGTGGCACCCAGCAATGTTGAGCAGGTGCAGACATCAACAAGTAACATCATTTCAGTATAAGCAGTTCCATTAGTGGCACCAGCAATGTTGAGCAGGTGCAGACACCAACAAGTGACATCATTTCAGTAGAAGCAGTCCATCAGTGGCACCCAGCAATGTTGAGCAGGTGCAGACATCAACAGGTGACATCTTTTCAGTAGAAGCAGTCCATCAGTGGCACCAGCAATGTTGAGCAGGTGCAGACACCAACAAGTGACATCATTTCGGTAGAAGCAGTCCATCAGTGGCACCCAGCAATGTTGAGCAGGTGCAGACACCAACAGGTGACATCTTTTCAGTAGAAGCAGTCCATCAGTGGCACCCAGCAATGTTGAGCAGGTGCAGACCGCAGTCCATAATCTTCACTAATCACACTGTTCATCAGCAGAAATTAAACATGACTAAACGTCACACATCATGTTGAAAAGTGCAGCACCATCACTAATCAGACAGTTCAGGCATGAACAATAGTTTGAATACACATACAATGCTTTTACACTAAACATACAAATCATAACAAACACACAAATGATATCAGATAATTGTCCTATTAACTATTACAATACACAAATACCAGTAAACCTATAATATTTATGGGTGTCAGTGCAAGCCACAACAAACAAGAAAAATAATATTTAGGAGATAGGTTGGGATCACTTCTCTGGGATTATAAAAGGAAAACACACAAAACACACTCACTCATCTTTCATCCACATTAGTGCTACTGTGTAATTGAATAGTGTTAACTATGTAAATGCAATTCTGTCAAAATTTTATGTTCATCATGTGTATCAAGTAGTAGTGGCAGCAATGTATAACAGTCAATAATAGTTAGTCAACGTCATAGTCATCATGTCAAGACCAATGTTTACCAAGCCAAATCAAATGTACGGTTGCTGAACAACTGTCAGTGTGCCAAGATATGCAAATGCTTCTTCTCTCAAAAAAAAGTATATACTGCTTAGTGATTTGACAAAGTGTGTGTGTAGACAATCTTCTTTCTACTTGAGTGTTCTAGTCTGCCATCTTCATCCTCCTTGTTCCATATAGACCAACAAAAAAATATGCTCCTCACTTACTTCACCTCTTATCCACCAAACTCCAATAATCATCAGCATTACATAATCTCAATACTTCAATAATACCTCATTTACCTTACCTCTTGTCCACGAAACTCCAATAATCATCAACTTCACATAATCTCAATACCTCAATAATACGTCGATACATATAAACCTCAGCACCAATATCATTTCACTTCCATAACAACTCTTTCCTCTAGTCAGTCTCCTCGAACAAGTACAGACAAAATCCTAGTGCAACTTCAATTCAGCATCCCATACAATCCGAAGACACAGTGTCCACACACAACCTCTGTGTAATCCATCTGACACAAATTTTCTACTCATTATAAATTATAAGATACATTTTGGTTCATTGTCCATCATTAAATAAAAGAAATGCATACATGACCTCTAACAGCCTTTAGTTTGAATAACTTTCAGTAAGTAAGTACGATTACGAAGTGTTAATGATCATAATATTTCACAGTGTGTACACCACTTCAAGAATTATGGCAAACAGAAGCAAACATGTGGAGTATTTCTTGTGTCAAGTGTCACTTCCTATTTCAATTACTCACGAAAAATGCAGTGTAATAACTGTCAATGGTCTAAGCTAGTGTTGGTATGTCATGTCGTTAGCTTCCTTCCTCTTAGCATAAATTTATACAACTTCCATAAAACCTCCAGCTCATGTGACTTCTAAGCAGTTTCTTGTACCAATGTCGTTCGTAGAATTATAGCAGTTCATTTTCTTATCTTAAAAATATCAGGCACTGAGCGTAAGCAATACATGCAATATCGCGACAATATACCAGTAGCGAACAGAATGTCAACAAGTGGATGCAGCACAATCCCTATAACGAGGCTCTGCCAAGCGAACAATCTACAATTAATACAATAGTGTAACCTAATCTTCATGTTTGTACACTGTACATCAGCATTGCTATATTCTAAATTGAAGAGTAGTTATGACAACAAAACAGAAATGTGTAAATATGCAATCCATACGCACAGCAGCAAACATATATCTTACGTAATAAACAAGTGATTAGCATCATTCAGCATAAGCAAATAAATGTTCATATGTAATCTTAATAAGTAAACATGAAGGCGCAAGCAGATAAATCACAAAGTATAACTTACATACATAACCACAGTCAGCACAATTAATCAGGTGACAATTATAATTTAAATAAATAAGCACAGCAGGCACATAATAAAAAAAATATGACATCAGTGAAAAAGCAGTGCAGCCAAGCGATGCATAATATACATAAGTAACAACACTGTTCATTAATCAATAATTGTCAAAATCAGTAAATGTACACAAGCACGTCGCTTCACAAGTAAATTCATGGAACATGAAATTTAGCACAAAGTCTGAATCACGTAATCGCGAGCAGCAAATTACGTCTAAAGTACGTACCTAAGTGGAAATATGTTACCTGAAAAATAAACTCAATTAATCATTACCTTTTTAGTTTATTACTTTTTTTTTTAAATTACATTCTTCCTAAAATTTTCTCCATAGTAAGTCGTCTTAACGTCGGACACGCACAGAATTTACCTGAAGTTCTTAAATATGTTATACAACCGTATCCTGAAAAATACTGAACGTTAATAACATAATCCATCAAGTCACCCTAGCTTTAAACAGAATTTAATCGGAGAAATTAGACTGTGTATTTGTTTACGTCTGTCAGTGCATTCGCACTGAGCGCTCGATCAGCTGTAGGCGCGTGACGTAGAAAGTGATTGTTTGCGGTCAACGACTGCCTTGTGCGGCGCGCAGACTTCACTGTTGCTTTGAGTACGCGCCGCCGCCAGAACACGGCGCGGTATCCTTGTATTCTCTGCATGTTTACATGTAGCTGTTAGTTTCTCTAAAGTATGTCATTCCACAAAATTTTTACGTTCGATATATGATGTATTCCCTTAGAGCGCCGAGATTTAAGAGTTTCTACTTCGACAGTGTTATCATGGATAATTTTGCGAATCCTATATGGACCGTTATAAAGCAGAAAAAATTTGCGACATAAGCCTTTTCCTTTATGAGACAAACGATGAGACTTAATTAACACCTTTTGACCAACTGACAAAATTTTTTAACGACCAGGACGTTTAGCTGATTTCTCTCTTCTTGCAGCCGCAGACGCAATATTTCGTAGAGCCAGGTTGACAACTTCAGAATGCCGCAGTTTCCGTGAAGGCGGAAAAGGAACGATTTCAGAAATGCGATTTGTTGTTACTTTATTTTTTAATATCAATAGAGGCGGTAAAGAAGTTGAGTCATTAGGAAGTTCATTCAGAATGTTTTGAAAAATATGAAGATACTGATCCCAAGTTCTGTGATTCTGATGACAATAAAGACGGCACAATTTATTGATTTCCTTCATCCATCTCTCTGAAGCATTAGATTGAGGGTGGAAAAGTGAAATAAAAATTGGTTTAATCTTACGACGCCGTAGAGTACGAAGCCAAATTTTGGAGCGAAACTGTGATCCATTATCTGATATAACCTTATCAACAATACCAACTTCTTTAAGAAAATGTTTGATGAAAGCATTAGATACTGAACGAGCTGTTGCTTTGCGTAAAGGTGTAAAACACACATATTTTGATGTCAATTCCACTGCTACGAAAATGTACGCAAAACCATTAGTAGAACGAACCACTGGACCGAACAAATCGACTGCAGCCATGTCCTTTAATTTCGCTGGAATGATAGGAAACAACGGTGCTCTGTGAGAAACAGTTGGCGGCTTAGCCTGTTGACATAATCTGCATTTGGCAAGAACAGATCGAATACGTTTTTCCATATTGCTGAAGTAGCAATTTTCTCGTAATTTATGAAAGCATTTTCTGGGACCAAAGTGTGCATAACAGAAATGTGTAAACGAGGTGTGGCCAAATCATCCAATCTAACAAAGCGTCTAAGAAAATTACAGACACCAAGGAAACTACAAACATCACGTTTGTGGTAGGAACAGCATAATTACGAATAGCGTCTAGTTTCTCTGGATCAGGAAGAATACCTTCTGTAGAAATAATGTGACCGAAAAATTTCACCTGAGAACGACCAAATTCAGATTTTTCCAAGTTCTCTGTAATGCCAACTCTTGCAAAAATACGTAATAATAAATCCAAAATTTTGTTGTGCTCACTCCAAGAACATTTAGCAATAAGAATATCGTCAACATATGAAGTAATATTGTCACGAAGATAATCAGGTAAAATTTCGTTTAAACTACGAATGAATGCTGCAGAAAATATAGTAAGTCCAAACGGTAATTTCCAAAGTCACTTTTGGGTAAAACAGTCAAATCCGGTTATTCTTTACCTACTGTCTAGATAGATGGATAGTAGAAGAATTGTTTTTTATAGATGCAAAGAATAGTGAAAGAGTAGGCAGCGGTGCAGAAACCTAAAAGGGAAATAGCACCACTACAGCTCGGGGCCCTGTGAGCGCTACGGCACATATTCACTTAGTGTAGTGAATCCCCTGAGGGCTTTAATAGCTGCACATAAATTTCAGTTTGTGACTCAGTGGCAAATCTGGCGGAAGTGCGCACGTAAATCGATCCAACCATGAACATGGACGTATGTCATTCCTAGAATTGCAAAAGATCTTAAATTTCCGAACAGTCAAGAAGTGTTTACAGTCAAAGCTTCCGCCTCGCGGCGACAAAGACCTACCGCGTCTGTTCCAGTCCGAATGTCGATTATTGTCAAGTTCGCGCGCCTGGCGCTCTCTTGTTGCATCCCGTAAATGAAACAAATTACTTTCTTCAAAGCCCTCTGCTATCTGTGATACTAAAATTCGTCTGCTGTCTTTTCCTACGATTTCGCTTTCAATATATTTGTCTTGCTTTTGTAATGCCTCAAATTCCCTTTTGACGCGTTCATTAAATTTTCCCTGATTTTCAACATGCTTATTTATGTTCTGATACTCTTCGGTTTCTGCAAATGGCAATGGTGCTGTATCATCTGAATCTCTGTCCCCATTTAAACTAAGATTTGTCAATTTATCTGAAATCTCCTCAACTCTTTCCGATGAGTCACCTAATTGTTCTTTCTGATTATTTACGTCTTCCGTATGTGTCGCGACTCGGGTTTCGGTATTGTCACATTTAGTAGTTGACTGTTCACACTGTTGCGTTAAGTCATTTGGTACGGATTCCTCGATTCTTTCAAGTATTTCTTCCTTATCGTTTGCACGTTGTAAATTAAATTCTGAAAATTTTTGTACTATCACGCGATCCTTTTCTTCCCGTTCTCTGTCCTGTTCCTCATGTCTGATTTCTGTTGAAATTAAGCTATTATTGTTAGCCTTTAATTCAGATCGTATCTGCTCCATTATTTCCATCTGTTTTTTAAATTCAGATGCCAAATTTAATATTGCACTCATCAACTGCTCCATATCTTTTGTCGTTAATCTCGTATTCTGAAAATTTTTCGATTGTGAAAAATTTTGAACTGTTTCCGGCCTATTTTCCCGACTTATTACATTGTTTTCAACTCCATTATTCATCATCCTTTTCTCCTCTGTTGGCGAGTTCGCCATCTTAACAATTTCGTTATTCTCACTATTCATCATTTTTTCCTTTTTCATCGATCGCGTAATCATTTACAAAATGTACAAAACTCGTCACTGTACGAAAATTACACACAATGACTCTTTATCTCCAACAATACCATTCACACAAAACGTTTCCCTCAAACACGATTAACGAACAATTGAAATAATTGCACTAAATCGTCAAACGCGTATACAAGGCAATAAAAATTAAATTTTGAAAAATACCATTAGAAGAATGCTAATTACCAAATCTACACATGCAATATAGACTACAATTACTAAACTACAAATTACTACAACAATACTACTGTCTACTATTTTTACAATCAGAAGATTCCAAGGGACGATCCTGGCAGGGTCGCCACGTGCATGGGGGCTTAATTAAATGTAATGAAAATAATTTTAATTTTTTGATTTGGTAGCTGTCTGTTCGATTACGAAGTCTCGTAAACGGTTGGCCCTGACTAGTATTATTACGCAATCTGACTGCATAGAACAACAACAAAGAATGAAATGGAAATTTTCATTAACACAATTAATTAATTAAGTCCCCAGCAACTATAAAACCTACGAAACCAAAGCACAAGTATAACTGTTCTGTGTGTGGAAGTATGACTCAACGTACGCATCTGGCACGGTTCTTCTTCAACAACACAAGAAATTTTAAATATCATTTATACTGAATTAATTAAAGAAAATAGAAATACCATAATTACTCAAGAAAACCAGAATTACACTCTAATACAAGAGCACAAGCCAGATGCTTTGTTGACTGAACCTGTAATGACGCATTATTCAGGACATTGAAATAATGAGAAAGAAAAGAAAAGTAGTTTGTTACCTTAATTTATATTGATGAAAAGCACTCTAGACATTACAATCTCTCCACACCGACTCGCTACTATCACATCTCAACAAGAACTTTTCAGTATCACATCTCAGCAAGCACTGCCTACTAGCTCATCTCAACAAACACTCCTCACTACGACATCTCAGCACTGACTACCACGAGTTCCCCCAAGCACTGCCCACTACGAGTTCTCAATAATCACTGCCAGTGGAGGCGGTGGAACAATACTCTCTAGCGCGATCTCTGGCGCTGTGGCTCAGTGTAGCCACCTTTCAACACATCCATGCCCGAGGTAGGATTCGAACCTGCGACCATAGCGGTCTCACGGCTCCAGACTGCAGCGCCAGAACCGCGCGGCCACTTCGGCCGGCTTAGGTTATGAGATGTTCGATATGCCTGCCATCATTGGCGATGATGCGGCGCAGACGAATAGCGAAATTCTGCATGACCCGCTGAAGTGTCGGAACATCAATGCTATCGATAACTCCTGAATGACTGTTTTCAGCTCAAATATGGTTTTGGCGTTATTGCTACATACCTTGTCTTTAACATGGTCCCACAAAAAGGAGCCGCATGTGTTTATGTCCGGAGAAGATGGCTGCCAATCGAGGTCCATGCCAGTAGTCTCTGGGTACCCCAGAGCCAGAATACAGATCCCAGCTCCACCAGGATATCAAGCACTCTCCTGCTTCTATGGGGGTCGAGCTCCGTCTTGCACGAGCCACATCTTGTCGAGATCAGGATCACTTTGGATAATGAGGATAAAATCATCTTCCAAAACCTTCACGTACCGTTTCGTAGTCACCATGCCACCAGGGAATATCACACCGATTATTCAGTGAGTGGACATTGCATTCCACACAGTCACCGGCTGAGGGTGAAGAGACTGCTCGACCGCGAAATGCGGATTCTCAGTCCCCCAGATGCACCAGTTTTGTTTTATTGACGAACCCATCCGAATGAAAGTGGGCTTCGACGCTAAAGCAAACCATTCAAATTCCCATTATGCCCCGCGGTCAACCGCGCAGTTTGAACATCCTAACGCAAACCGTTCAGAAATTATGAAGATTTTATTTGAACTAGTTCAATAATTGTGACTCTGTATTAAGCCCTTTTGTAGACTGTCGTTTCTGGACTCTGGCGTCTCGCCCTATCGTTACGGTCGAGCGCTTCCGCCAATAGGCGCGGTGAAGGCGAGTGCAGCTGCTCAAAGGCGACCGCTCAATTATTGAATAGCTGGCCCCGGGAGGTGCGGCATGCAGCGAAGCCGAGCCCAGCCTGGGCGCCCCGAATCGACCGCAAAGCACACAGCAGCGTTATCTTGGCCGGCGCCGACCATAAATCAGGATACATTAAAGCGGATCGATAGGCGCCGCATTCCTGCCCCACACAGGCGCCTACGCACTCACGCACAACCTGCAGCCTTCACTGGTGTTGGGCTGGGAGGGGAGTATAGGAGAGGGATGGAAGAGAACAATTTGAATGATGGGAATAGCCGCGGTGGAGCGGAAACTGAGCGCAAAGAGGAGCCTGAAAAGCGCCGCCAAATGATCCGGAAAACTGACGAGAACGCCGGAATTTAATGGCGTTATTTAAAACCGATGCGAGAGACGCGAGAACGAATTCCAAATCTCTGGCGGGTGAGCTACATTAGATTGTATGGCTTCCAAACGCGGAAGGCACGTTCGATGCGCCAATGAAAACGTTATAAGTGATGGAAGTTGCTTCTATTGATTCCGATAGGAGGAAGTGAAAACGATTTATAAGAGCTGAGACACACTGTTAAACGATGACGCCAAATTTATGAGCTGAACGATCGCAAACCGTAAAAAACTGTACAGGACTGTTATTTTCGTTGCCGGTCGACTACTCTGAAAGACAACCCACCTGTAACTACTGAAATAGCAAATTTCACTTTTGTGGTGCCAAATTACTTACGATACAGCGGATTATTTCCATAAAGGATGAAAAGTTGAGGCGGACTATGTACACTACTGACAGTTAAAATTGCTACTCCAAGAAGAAATGCAGATGATAAACGGGTATTCATTGGACAAATATATTATACTAGAACTGACATATGATTACACTTTCATGCAATTTGGGTGCATAGATCCTGAGAAATCAGTACCCAGAACAACCACCTCTGGCCGTAAGAACGGCCTTGATACGCCTGGGCATTTAGTCAAACAGAGCTTGGATGGCGTGTACAGGTACTGCTGCCCATGAAGCTTCAAAATGATACCACAGTTCATCAAGAGTAGTGACTGGCGTATTGTGACGAGCCAGTTGCTCGGCCACCATTGACCAGATGTTTTCAGTTGGTGAGAGATCTGGAGAATTTGCTGGCCAGGGCAGCAGCCGAACATTTTCTGTATCCAGAAAGGTCCGTACAGGACCTGCAACATGCGGTCGTGCATTATCATGCTGAAATGTAGGGTTTCGCAGGGATCCAACGAAGGGAGGAGCCACGGGTCGTAACACAATCAAAGTGCCGTCAATGCGAACAAGAGGTGACCGAGACGTGTAACCAATGGCACCCCATACCATCACGCCGGGTGATACGACAGTATGGCGATGACGAATACACGCTTCCAATGTACGTTCACCGCGATGTCGCCAAACACGGATGCGACCATCACGATGCTGTAAACGGAACCTGGATTCATGCGAAAAAATGACATTTTGCCATTCGTTCACCCAGGTTCGTCGTTGAGTACACCATCGCGGGCGCTCCTGTCTGTGATGCAGCGTCAAGGGAAAACGCAGCCATGGTCTCCGAGCTGATAGTCCATGCTGCTGCAAACGTCTTCGAACTGTTCGTGCAGATGGTTGTTGTCTTGCAAACATCCCCATCTGTTGACTCAGGGATCGAACTTGGCTGCACGATCCGTTACAGCCATGCGGATAAGATGCTTGTCATCTAGACTGATAGTGATACGAGGCCGTTAGGATCCAGCACGGCGTTTCGTATTACCCTCCTGAAACCCCCGATTCCATATTCTGCTAACAGTCATTGGATCTCGACCAACGCAAGCAGCAATACCGCGATACGATAAACCACAATCGCGATAGGCTACAATCCGACCTTTATCAAAGTCGGAAACGTGATGGTACGCATTTCTCCTCATCCACGAGGACCGGCCGGTGTGGCCAAGCGGTTCTAGGCGCTTCAATCTGGAACCGCGCGACCGCTACGGTCGCAGGTTCGAATCCTGCCTCGGGCATGGATGTGTGTGATGTCCTTAGGTTAGTTAGGTTTAAGTAGTTCTAAGTTCTAGGGGACTGATGACCTCATATGTTATGTCCCATAGTGCTCAGAGCCATTTGAGTCCTCCACGAGGCATCACAACAACGTTTCACCAGGTAACGCCTGTCAACTGCTGTTTGTGTATGAGAAATCGGTTGGAAACTTTCCTCATGTCAGGACGTTGTAGGTGTCGCCACCGGCGCCAACCTTGTGTGAATGCTCTGAAAAGCTAATTATTTGCATATCGCAGCATCTTCTTCCTGTCGGTTAAATTTCGCGTCTGTAGCACGTCATCTTCGTGGTGTAGTAATTTTAATGGCCAGTAGTGTAGTTATGGTTGCTGTACAAATAACTCTTGCACACTGTTCCAGTGGATAAGTAATCGACTCTCCAGCAACACACAATTAGCTGCCTTAGAGTTATCCTCAGTTCAGCTGCCTTAAACTTTTTTTGTTTCTGTGTACATCAGTTCACAAATTTCTAAGAATGGAAACACACATGCCACTGACTTCATCGACAACATTTAAATAACAATAGTGGTCACCAGCAATGAAGGGTGAATATTTCACAATGCGAACCACTCGCGCTGACGAAACATCAAAAGAATCATTAAAGAAACGTCGGCCGATGAACCAGAAATAAAACGCAACATATTAACCAGCTGCGTTTCTCCATTTTGTATGTGAATGTCTGTCTTTCCATGATGCCCTCGTGTAAATATTCGGTCTGTTCCATTCGCTTCACGCCATGTATCTAACCACAGCAATTGGATCTCTTGTTGGAATGGATCTTATATTCCGTCCTTCGCCAATTGGTCAACCTTCACATATCCTGTAACCCAGCTTGGGCGTTGATCTGTACCAGCGATGGCCAAAAACTCGGCTAGCATGCGGTGCTCGTGGAAATGGCCAATCTTTCTCTACTGCGCCACGCTATCTGAGCGAGAAGGAGCGGGGGCGAGGGGGCGGGGGGGGGGGGACGGGACTGCAGAAGCATCTCATGCGGTACATATGGAAACAAGACAGACTTTTAGTATTATTTAATTACCATCTGAGTACGCGGCATTTTCCAGGTCTGTCTTTATTCCAGTCTTCTATTAGTCCGAAATTACAGTGAAATGAATACCCATAGCTGCATACAGGCGTTGATATAAGTCAATGGGGGCAGTTTAAAATGTGTGCCCTGACCGGGACTCAAATCCGGGTACACTGGACTCGCATTCGGGAGGACGAGGTTCAATCCCGTCTCCGGCCATCCTGATTTAGGTTTTCCGTGATTTCCCTAAATCGCTTCAGGCAAATGCCGGGATGGTTCCTTTGAAAGGGCACGGCCGATTTCCTTCCCCCATCCTTCCCTCACTCGAGCTTGCGCTCCGTCTCTAATGACTTCGTTGTCGACGGGACGTTAAACACTAATCTCCTCCTCCTCCTCCTCCTCCTCGAATCCGAGTTCTCTTGCTTACATGGCAGACGCTCTATCCATCTGAACCACCGAGGACACAGAGGATAGGGCGACTTCAGGGACTTATCTCTGGCACGCTTCCCGTGAGACCTACATTCTCAACTTGTTACCCTGCACTATATTCATAGTGCCCGTGCCCATTATACTCCGACTTTTTGCCGATTCCCGTAAGAGTTCGGACACTGTTTGTGCATCAGCACGGAAGAAGATGGTCAAATGGCCGGTGAGCCTTAACTACATATATATGAAGATGGTATCTGTTCTTTCTGACATGTCCGACAGAACAGATACCATCGGTGACCATGCAGGCCGGCCGCGGTGGCCGTGCGGTTCTAGGCGCTCCAGTCCGGAGCCGCGCTGTTGCTATGGTCGCAGGTTCGAATCCTGCCTCGGGCATGGGTGTATGTGATGTCCTTAGGTTAGTTAGGTTTAAGTAGTTCTAAGTTCTAGGGGACTGGTGACCACAGCAGTTGAGTCCAATAGTGCTCAGAGCCATTTGAACCATTTTTTTGACCATGAAGCTCGTTAGAATTAAATTACAATGAAATGAATATCTCTAGCTGCATACAGGCGTTGATGTAAGTCAACGGGTACAGTTTAAAATGTGTGCCCCGACCGAGACTCGAACCCGGGATATCCTGCTTACATTGCAGTCACTCCATCCATCTGAGCCACCGAGGATAGGGCAACTGCAGGGACTTATCTCTGGCAAGCCTCCCGTGAGACCTACATTCTCAAGTTGTTGTCCCGCACTATATTCATTATATATTTCTATTAGCCCGTCTCTTCCTTCCCTTTATCTCTGTAACGCCCCCCCCCCCCTCTCTGTCCAACGCCTCCTCTCCTCTCTCCCTGCCCATTTTCTCCTGGCCCTCTCCTTTTGAATCTCTTTCTGCCTCCTTTCTCTGTCAAACTCCCTCTCTTTCCTTTCTCTGTCCATCTCCTCCGCTCTCTCTGCCCATTGCCTCATCTATCCTTTCTGAACTGTCTTCTCCTCTCCCCTCTCTCTGTCCATTTCCTCCTCTCTCTGTCTATTTCCTCTTCTTTCTCTGTCTATTTCCCCTCCTCCCCTCTTGGCCCATTCTGCCCCTATCTGTGTCCATGTCCTCCTTCCTCGCCGGCCGAAGTGCCCGAGCGGTTCTGGGCGCTACAGTCTGGAACCGCACGACCGCTACGGTCGCAGGTTCCAATCCTGCCTCGTGCATGGCTGTGTGTGATGTCCTTAGGTTAGTTAGGTTTAAGTAGTTCTAAGTTCTAGGGGACTGATGACCTCAGAAGTTAAGTCCCATAGTGCTCAGAGCCATTTGAACCATCCTCCTTCCCCGTTTCTGTCAGCCCATCTCCTATTCCCCCTTCTCTCTCCCGTTATCGCCCCTCCCTAATAGTGTGTTTGTGGTTCTTACACCCACAGGTTTTTTTTTATCGGTCCGTAACACAGTTTTTTTTTTTATCGGGCCGTAACTAATATGTGAAACAGATTTTGTTTTACTCATTCCAGGGGTGGAGGGTGAGCTTTTTACCTGTATGTGTCAAACACATTTCAAAAATATTTAATATATTTAAAGGGTATTTATACCCATATTTCAGCTGCATCTCTAGTGCATTACGCTATGAAGTTTCATTTTCACGTTGCTCATTGTTTATGAAGTCGTATGTCCTGAACTATTTGTAGTAAAATCATATAATTTTGCAGGTATATGTAGTGGCATATGTGGCTACTGTCAGCGAAACGGGTTGTCAATAGTGTTAGCAGTGAGTAAGCAACAGATTAAAACGTCATGCATGATGCGGCAGTTTTCCACGCATCGCAGAGTTTATGACATCTTATCTCTTCAACGATATATCGCACAATGATATTATTTTGCTGGTACATTCAGTGAAGTACTTGAATTTCAAAATGAGTCGCTGTTACAGTTAACAGTACAGAAGTAATAAATTGAAAAGCCATTCGGCAGTTTTAGCTAGTATAGAGAAAATGTGGTAAGTGATAACTTTTTTCCTTTCACCATTTTGTAGGTGCTATTGGCGAGAAAAGTTTCGTAAAGGTTTGAAATTATGTTCAAAGTTGTCGTAAGTGCTATGAGTCTCACATACTGTATTCGCACGTCCCCTTTGTTGCACTATGTGATCAAAAGTATCCGGATACCTGGCTGAAAATGACTTACAAGTTCTTGGCGCCCTCCATCGGTAACGCTGGAATTCAATATGGTGTTGGCCAACCCTTAGCCTTGATGACAGTTTCCACTCTCGCAGGCGTACGTTCAATCAGGTGCTCTAAGGTTTCTTCGGGAATGGCAACCCATTCTTCACGGAGTATCGATGTCGGTCGGTGAGGTATTATGGCATGAAGTCGGCGTTCCAAAACATCCCAAAGGTGTTCTACAGGATTCAGGTCAGTACTCTGTGCAGGCCAGTGCATTACAGGGATGTTATTGTCGTGTAACCACTCCGCTACAGGCTGTGCATTATGAGCAGGTGTTGGATCGTGCAATCGCCATCCCCGAATTGTTCTTCAAGACTGGAAGCACGACGCTGCTTAAAACATCAATGTAGGCCCGTGCTGTAATAGTGCCACGCAAACCAACAAGGGGGTGCAAGGCCCCTCCATGGAAAACACAACCACACCATAACATCACCGCCTCCGAATTTTACTGTTGGCACTACATACGCTGGCAGAAGACGTTCACCGGGCATTCGCCATACCCACGCCCTGCCACATCGCCACATTGTGTCCCACTCCACACAACGTTTTTCCACTTCAGTCGTCCAATGTTTACGCTTCTTACACCAAGCGAGGCTTCGTTTGGCATTTACCGGCGTGATGTGTGGCTTATGAGCAGCCGCTCGATCATGAAATCCAAGTTTTATCACCTTCCGCCTAGCTCTCATAGTACTTGCAGTGGATCCTGATGCAGTTTGGAATTCCTGTGTGATGGTCTGAATAGATGTCTGCCTCTTACACATTACGACCCTCTTCAACTGTCGGCGGTCTCTGTCAGTCAACAGAGGAGGTCGGCTGTATGTGTCCCTTCACGTTTTCACTTCACTTCCACATCGGAAATGGACCAAGGGATTTTTAGGAGTGTGGAAATCTCGACGTATGACACAAGTGACACCCAATAAACTGACCACGTACGAAGTCCTTGAGTTCCGCGGAGCACCTCATTCTGCTCTCTCTCTCTCTCTCTCTCTCTCTCTCTATGTCCAATGACCTCTTGGCAAGAAATAAGCCTGAGTTAGTAACGAGCATCAAAACGGATACAGGGATTAGTGAACACTGGGTCGTCGTAGCGAGACTGAATATTGAAACCCCGAAATCTTCCAAAAGTAAACGAAAAATTTGTCTGTTCAAAAAAGCAGATAAAAAAATTCACTTGACATCTGTCTGATAAACAATCTCCACTCCTTCCAAATTACTGATATAAATGTAGACCAGATGTGGCTTGAATTCAGAGAAATATTATTGGCAGCAATTGAGATATTAATATCAAATAAATTAAGAAACGACGGAGCTGATCCTCCTTGGTACACAAATGGGACATAACACTGTTGCAGAAACAACGAAACAAACATGTCAAATTTAAACAGACGCAAAATCCCCAAGATTGGCGATCTGTTACAGAAGCTCGAAATTTAGCGCGGACTTCAATGCGAGATTCTTATAACAGTTTCCACAACGAAACTTTGTCTCGAAACCTGGCAGAAAATCCAAAGATATTCTTTTCGTATGTGAAGCATGTTAGCAGCAAGAAACAATCAATGCCTTCTCTGCGCGATAGCAATGGAGATTCTTTTGGAGACAGTGCTGCAAAAGCAGAGTTACTAAACACAGCTTTCCGAAATGCCTTCAGAAAGAAGACGAAGTAAATATTCCAGAAGTCGAATCAAGAATAGCTGCCAACATGAGTAACGGAGAAGTAAGTATCCTCGGAGTAGTGAAGCAACTTAAATCACTTAATAAAAGCAAGTCTTATGGTCCACACTGTATACCAATTAGGTTCCTTTCACAGTATGCTCACGCATTAGTTCCATACTTAAGAATCATATACATTCGTTCGCTGGACGAAAGATGCGTTACCAAAGTCTGGAAAGTTGCACAGGTCGCACCAATATTCAAGAAAGGTAGTAGGAGTAATGCTCTTCATTACAGGCCCATATCATTAACATCTTCATGTAGCAGGATTCTAGAACATATATTGTGTTCGAACATTATGAATTATCTCGAAGAAAACGGTATATTGACACAGAGTCAACAAGGGTTTAAAAAACATAGTTCCTGTTTAACACAACTAGCTCTTTATTCGCACGAAGCGTTGAGTGCTATTGACAAGGGATTTCAGATCGATTCCGTATTTCTGGATTTCCGGAAGGACTTTGATACTGTACCACTCAAGCGGCTTATAGTGAAATTGCGTGGTTACGTAATATCGTCTCAGTTATGTGACTGGATTTGTGATTTCCTGTCAGAGAGTCACAGTTCGTAGGAACAAAAAGAACGTCATGGAGTAAAATACACTCCTGGAAATTAAAATAAGAACACCGTGAATTCATTGTCCCAGGAAGGGGAAACTTTATTGACACATTCCTGGGGTCACATACATCACATGATCACACTGACAGAACCACAGGCACATAGACACAGGCAACAGAGCATGCACAATGTCGGCACTAGTACAGTGTATATCCACCTTTCGCAGCAATGCAGGCTGCTATTCTCCCATGGAGAGATGCTGGATGTAGTCCTGTGGAACGACTTGCCATGCCATTTCCACCTGGCGCCTCAGTTGGACCAGCGTTCGTGCTGGACGTGCAGACCGCGTGAGACGACGCTTCATCCAGTCCCAAACATGCTCAATGGGGGACAGATCCGGAGATCTTGCTGGCCAGCGTAGTTGACTTACACCTTCTAGAGCGCGTTGGGTGGCACGGGATACATGCGGACGTGCATTGTCCTGTTGGAACAGCAAGTTCCCTTGCCGGTCTAGGAATGGTAGAACGATGGGTTCGATGACGGTTTGGATGTACCGTGCACTATTCAGTGTCCCCTCGACGATCACCAGTGGTGTACGGCCAGTGTAGGAGATCGCTCCCCACACCATGATGCCGGGTGTTGGCCCTGTGTGCCTCGGTCGTATGCAGTCCTGATTGTGGCGCTCACCTGCACGGTGCCAAACACGCATACGACTATCATTGGCACCAAGGCAGAAGCGACTCTCATTGCTGAAGACGACACGTCTCCATTCGTCCCTCCATTCACACCTGTCGCGACACCACTGGAGGCGGGCTGCACGATGTTGGGGCGTGAGCGGAAGACGGCCTAACGGTGTGCGGGACCGTAGCCCAGCTTCATGGAGACAGTTGCGAATGGTCCTCGCCGATACCCCAGGAGCAACAGTGTCCCTAATTTGCTGGGAAGTGGCGGTGCGGTCCCCTACGGCACTGCGTAGGATCCTACGGTCTTGGCGTGCATCCGTGCGTCGCTGCGGTCCGGTCCCAGGTCGACGGGCACGTGCACCTTCCGCCGACCACTGGCGACAACATCGATGTACTGTGGAGACCTCACGCCCCACGTGTTGAGCAATTCGGCGGTACGTCCACCCGGCCTCCCGCATGCCCACTATACGCCCTCGCTCAAAGTCCGTCAACTGCACATACGGTTCACGTCCACGCTGTCGCGGAATGCTACCAGTTTTAAAGACTGCGATGGAGCTCCGTATGCCACGGCAAACTGGCTGACACTGACGGCGGCGGTGCACAAATGCTGCGCAGCTAGCGCCATTCGACGGCCAACACCGCGGTTCCTGGTGTGTCCGCTGTGCCGTGCGTGTGATCATTGCTTGTACAGCCCTCTCGCAGTGTCCGGAGCAAGTATGGTGGGTCTGACACACCGGTGTCAATGTGTTCTTTTTTCCATTTCCAGGAGTGTAGAAGTGTTTTCTGGCGTTCTCGAAGGTAGTATTATAGGCCCTTTGCCGTTCCTTATCTATATAAACGATTTGGGAGACAATCTGAGCAGCCGTCTTAGGTAGTTTGCAGATGACGCTATCGTTTATCAACAAATTAAGTCATTAGAAGATCAAAACAAACTGCAAAACGACTTAGAAAAGATATCTGAATGGTGCGAAAATTAGCAGTTGACCCTAAATAATGAGAAGTGTGAGGTCATCCAGATGAGTGCTAGAAAGATTCCGTTTAACTTCGGTTACACTATAAATCAGTCATTCAACTAAGTACCTAGGAAATAAATTACGAACAACTTAAATTGGAAGGAATACATAGAAAATGTTGTGGGGAAGGCTAACCAAAGACTGCGTTTTAGCCGGCCGTTGTGACCGAGCGGTTCTAGGCGCTTCAGTCCGGAACCGCGCTGCTGCTATGGTCGCAGGTTCGAATCCCGCCTCGGGCATGGATGTGTGCGATGTCCTTAGGTTAGTTAGGTGTAAGTAGTTCTAAGTGACTGATGACCTCAGAAGTTAAGTCCCATGGTGCTCAGAGTCATTTGAACCAAGAGCCTAGCCGCTTATTGTAAATTGGATGCAGTAATGCACGCTTAACTTCTTTTAGTGCAGTGGAGCACGTGATTCTAGTTCTCAAGTGCTTTTGTTTAGCCTGACGGCATTAAACTTGCATACATTGTGCTGCTTTTCATAAAGAGCAGCGCTGACCTCAAGTCCAGTGTTTTTGAGTAAATTATATGTACAGCGATTTTTTCAGTTTTTTATTTGTGGACTGGGGGGGGGGGGGGGGGGGGGGAGAGAGGAGGAAACTGCATCGTAATATTTTAGGAAACTGAAGTTTGAACTAGGGATGTGTATCACGTGAATGAACTAGTTCAAAATATGAAATATTCCGGGAAAGAAAGTTTGGAACGATCTTTCTTTTGGTGAACTATTGTCCTTTTGCTCCTCGCTACGCCTACCCACTAGAGGGTAAAATGCGTATACACGAATATCCCCCTCCATTGATACTGAGAACTTCCCACTCCCACGACCTAAGCGTCCATAGCTCTGAACACCTAACTGCATTTTATCGGAAGACGGAAACCATTCCGTTAGTTCACTTCGATCATTTAAGACTCCAATTCCAACTGCATCGCATCGGAAGACGAAACCGTTCCATGAGTTCAGTTCAGTGTCCCGTTCTGATCCTCCCCTCCCTTGCACCGCTCTTGTAACGTAATTGTTGTTAGGTTGCGAAAGCTTCATTGTATTTTACACTTTATTTACCGCGTCTCTAAATACTTCCTGCACATCTTTAGAAATAATTTGAGTTTTTATTTTTTTTTGCAGATCCTGTCAGGTAAGAAAAAGGACTAGGAAGCAGAATAACGCTCTTGGTGACAATGACAATAATTTAACCTTTAGTGGTCCCACTGCTCAGGCCGTACGGTTAAAAGTGAAAGCGCTTAGCCAACCTAACAAAAAGATTGATGCAATCTTCGTTTTTGTCAGGAATCAAAACGTTCTTAGCAATATGCACATTGGGTTTGTTCCTAAAGCTCATTCAATTTTTGTAGGCAGTAATGTTTTGCTCTCTAATCGGCTAGTTTATGAGTTTTCCTTAGTGCTCTTATTTATTGTACTTCAACATTAAAAGCGAATTATATAGTTCATTTTAATTGTTGCTGTTGTTGTGGTCTTCAGTCCTGAGACTGGTTTGATGCAGCTCTCCATGCTACTCTATCCTGTTCAAGCTTCTTCATCTCCCATTACCTACTGCAACCTACATCCTTCTGAATCTGCTTAGTGTATGCATCTCTTGGTCTCCCCCTACGATTTTTACCCTCCACGCTGCCCTCCAATACTAAATTGGTGATCCCTTGATGCCTCAGAACATGTCCTACCAACCGATCCCTTCTTCTGGTCAAGTTGTGCCACAAACTCCTCTTCTCCCCAATCCTGTTCAGTACCTCCTCATTAGTTATGTGATCTACCCATTTAATCTTCAGCATTCTTCTGTAGCACCACATTTCGAAAGCTTCTATTATCTTCTTGTCCAAACTATTTATCGTCCATGTTTCACTTCCATACATGGCTACACTCCATACAAATACTTTCAGAAAAGACTTCCTGACACTTAAATCTATACTCGATGTTAACAAATTTCTCTTCTTCAGAAACGCTTTCCTTGCCATTGCCAGTCTACATTTTATATCCTCTCTACTTCGACCATCATCAGTTATTTTGCTCCCCAAATAGCAAAACTCCTTTACTACTTTAAGTGTCTCATTTCCTAATCTAATACCCTCAACATCACCCGACTTAATTCGACTACATTCCATTATCCTCGTTTTGCTTTTGTTGATGTTCATCTTATATCCTCCCTTCAAGACACCATCCATTCCATTCAACTGCTCTTCCAAGTCCTTTGCTGTCTCTGACAGAATTACAATGTCATCGGCGAACCTCAAAGTTTTTATTTCTTCTCCATGGATTTTAATACCTACTCCGAATTTTTCTTTTGTTTCCTTTACTGCTTGCTCAATATACAGATTGAATAACATCGGGGAGAGGCTACAACCCTGTCTTACTCCCTTCCCAACCACTGCTTCCCTTTCATGTCCCTCGACTCTTATAACTGCCATCTGGTTTCTGTACAAATTGTAAATAGCCTTTCGTTCCCTGTATTTTACCCCTGCCACCTTTAGAATTTGAAAGAGAGTATTCCAGTCAACATTGTCAAAAGCTTTCTCTAAGTCTACAAATGCTAGAAACGTAGGTTTGCCTTTCCTTAATCTTTCTTCTAAGATAAGTCGTAAGGTCAGTATTGCCTCACGTGTCCCAGTATTTCTACGGAATCCAAACTGATCTTCCCCGAGGTCGGCTTCTACTAGTTTTTCCATTCGTCTGTAAAGAATTCGTGTTAGTATTTTGCAGCTGTGGCTTATTAAACTGATTGTTCGGTAATTCTCACATCTGTCAACACCTGCTTTCTTTGGGATTGGAATTATTATATTCTTCTTGAAGTCTGAGGGTATTTCGCCTGTTTCATACATCTTGCTCACCAGATGGTAGAGTTTTGTCAGGACTGGCTCTCCCAAGGCCGTCAGTAGTTCCAATGGAATGTTGTCTACTCCCGCGGCCTTTTTTCGACTCAGGTCTTTCAGTGCTCTGTCAAACTCTTCACGCAGTATCGTATCTCCCATTTCATCTTCATCTACATCCTCTTCCATTTCCATAATATTGTCCTCAAGTACATCGCCCTTGTATAGACCCTCTATATACTCCTTCCACCTTTCTGCTTTCCCTTCTTTGCTTAGAACTGGGTTTCCATCTGAGCTGCCGGCCGCGGTGGTCTAGCGGTTCTGGCGCTGCAGTCCGGAACCGCGGGACTGCTACGGTCGCAGGTTCGAATCCTGCCTCGGGCATGGGTGTGTGTGATGTCCTTAGGTTAGTTAGGTTTAATTAGTTCTAAGTTCTAGGGGACTTATGACCTAAGATGTTGAGTCCCATAGTGCTCAGAGCCATTTGAACCATTTTTGAACCATCTGAGCTCTTTATGTTCATACAAGTGGTTCTCTTATCTCCAAAGGTCTCTTTAATTTTCCTGTAGGCAGTATCTACCTTACCCCTAGTAAGATAAGCCTCTACATCCTTACATTTGTCTTCTAGCCATCCCTGCTTAGCCATTTTGCACTTCCTGTCGATCTCATTTTTGAGACGTTTGTATTCCTTTTTGCCTGCTTCATTTACTGCATTTTTATATTTTCTCCTTTCATCAATTAAATTCAATATTTCTTCTGTTACCCAAGGATTTCTACTAGCCCTCGTCTTTTTACCTACTTGATCCTCTGCTGCCTTCACTACTTCATCCCTCAAAGCTACCCATTCTTCTTCTACTGTATTTCTTTCCCCCATTCCTGTCAATTGTTCCCTTATGCTCTCCCTGAAACTCTCTACAACCTCTGGTTCTTTCAGTTTATCCAGGTCCCATCTCCTTAAATTCCCACCTTTTTGCAGTTTCTTCAGTTTTAATCTACAGGTCATAACCAATAGATTGTGGTCAGAGTCCACATCTGCCCCTGGAAATGTCTTACAATTTAAAACCTGGTTCCTAAATCTCTGTCTTACCATTATATAATCAATCTGATACCTTTTAGTATCTCCAGGGTTCTTCCATGTATACAACCTTCTATCATGATTCTTAAACCAAGTGTTAGCTATGATTAAATTGTGCTCTGTGCAAAATTCTACCAGGCGGCTTCCTCTTTCATTTCTTAGCCCCAATCCATATTCACCTACTACGTTTCCTTCTCTCCCTTTTCCTACACTCGAATTCCAGTCACCCATAACTATTAAATTTTCGTCTCCCTTCACAATCTGAATAATTTCTTTTATTTCATCATACATTTCTTCAATTTCTTCGTCATCTGCAGAGCTAGTTGGCATATAAACTTGTACTACTGTAGTAGGTGTGGGCTTCGTATCTATCTTGGCCACAATAATGCGTTCACTAAGCTGTTTGTAGTAGCTTACCCGCGTTCCTATTTTCCTATTCATTATTAAACCTACTCCTGCATTACCCCTATTTGACTTTGTGTTTATAACCCTGTAGTCACCTGACCAGAAGTCTTGTTCCTCCTGCCACCGAACTTCACTAATTCCCACTATATCTAACTTTAAGCTATCCATTTCCCTTTTCAAATTTTCTAACCTACCTGCCCGATTAAGGGACCTGACATTCCACGCTCCGATCCGTAGAACGCCAGTTTTCTTTCTCCTGATAACGACATCCTCTTGAGTAGTCCCCGCCCGGAGATCCGAATGGGGGACTATTTTACCTCCGGAATATTTTACCCAAGAGGACGCCATCATCATTTAATCATACAGTAAAGCTGCATGCCCTCGGGAAAAATTACGGCCGTAGTTTCCCCTTGCTTTCAGCCGTTCGCAGTACCAGCACAGCAAGGCCGTTTTGGTTATTGTTACAAGGCCAGATCAGTCAATCATCCAGACTGTTGCCCTTGCAACTACTGAAAAGGCTGCTGCCCCTCTTCAGGAACCACACGTTTGTCTGGCCTCTCAACAGATACCCCTCCGTTGTGGTTGTACCTACGGTACGGCTATCTGTATCGATGAGGCACGCAAGCCTCCCCACCAACGGCAAGGTCCATGGTTCATGGGGGGGAGTCATTTTAATTAGTTCATCAAAAAAAATAGTTCAATAAGAAGAACTATCTCAATGGGAATGGTTCTGTAGAAACAATGACTTTCCTCAACTCTACTTTGAACAATGATCCTCAGCTCACGCAAACATAAACGGCGTTTCAGTTAACAAAACACGTTTACAACAAAAAGAGTCTCTCGTGGAACTGCAAAATACGACACTACACAACAGGAATTAAACCCAAGCTCTCTACGCATCTGAGACACTAAACCTTCAACTCAGAACACTAAAAGCGAAATTAGAAGTGAAAGAACGTAAAATAATGAGAAAAATCCTAGGACCAAGAACTAAAGAGGGTGTGCATTATCCAAAACCCAATGCAGAAATATATAAAAATATCTCAAAAAAAAAAAAAACGGACGCAATGCGCATGAGAAGAATTGCGCCAATTCATGGGGCATTTAGAAAGAATGGTCTCAAACTGGTTAACGCACAAAATCCATACATTTTTAAAGAACAAAACTACAAGACCGAACTGATACAAACAGACGGAAAAAGACCTGAGAGAATTAGGGTCTCCAAATCTACATGACAGAAATGAAATCAGAAAAATCACAAACACACAGGGTTTTGAGGAAGAAGAGAGAAAAACTAACCGACATACGTGGTCTACGCAACGAAAGCTAACCCATTTGTTGCTTATGAAGGAACACTAGGCGAAAAGGAAGGCCAACGAATGTTGATTACGCGTGGTCCTGAGTGATCCATCCACGAAGAAGAACAGTAAATTCATACTATCCACGTCTCTTTGCTGGGCAAAACTGAACTAGCAGTCTCGATCGATCGGTGTTGTCCGTTAACGCTTGTGTATTCCCATTTAGTTTACTGCGCGCACACCACCAGCGTAACGAGTTATCAATAAATATCGTACGATATTGTTTCTAAGCATTCGATTTGTTTTTCTTTTTATTGCTTTCAGTCTTCGCTATTACGAGTGGAGCGGGCTGTTAAAGTAACATTCACGGTTCTACTCTGCCAAGCTTACAGTGGGTCAAATATGAGATGCTATTTGACAATGAAAGTGAAGGAACTCACCACTTCCAGCGTAGGCCTTGCAACCAACGGCAACCTGACGACAGCGAAGTAGACGCCTTCCTCCGTCGAAGACGCTATCCCCATTCGTAGCTAGTAACTAACGATCATCCTACACGATTATAAAGTGCAACACTAGTAATGAACCACCTTCGAGGTAATTAAGGTACTGGTGTTACATTTACGCCTACGAGAGAATACCCCTCGTCGTTCCAAGTGCGAGGTACTGACAATGTCGTTGCACGTGATTCGCCGAGATCGAAAGCATCGTGACGAGGCAATTAGCACAGGGAGCGGCACGCCAGCCATCAGGCGGCACTCACCAGACTGGTTCATTGGCGTGGAGGCTAGCGCGTCGGTCCAAATCTGGCGTAGCCCGGCGACCCAGTGGACCAATGATAGACTCCCACACTGAATTCTGTAAGGGCTCCCGCACACTGCAGTGTGCAAGGCCAGGAGACTACAGCTGTCGCACCAGACCTAACCGACACTGCCTGCAATGCTGCTATTCCTGGCTGCAGAAATCGAACCGTGTTCACGTACCGCAGAACTACTCTCCACCGATTTCCTCCAAAACGATCGCCTCTCTCTCTCTTGCGATCCTACATACGAGGGGCGTTTGAAAAGTCCGTGCAAAAATAAAAACTACTTACTTGTTTGGGGTAAACCTTTTTTATTTTTCGACTTAGTCTTCTTTTAGACTTATACACTTCGTCCAACGATGTTCTAATTTGTTGATCCCTTCCGAATAATAGGAATTGTCCAAGTGTGCAAAATAGCTATTAGTTGCTGCAATCACCTCCTCGTTTGAATAAAATCTTTGTCCTGCCAGCCATTTCTTCAAATTGGGGAACATATAGTAGTCTGAGGGGGCCAAGTCTGGAGAATAGGGGGGATGTCAAGCGATTTGGAATCCTACTTCCATTCATTTTGCGACCACAACTGCCGAGATGTGTGCTGGTGCATTGTCATGATGGAAAAGGACTTTTTTGCGGTCCAATCGCCGGCGTTTTTCTTGCAGCTCGGTTTTCAAACGGTCCAGTAACGATGAATAATATGCACCTGTAATAGTTTTACCCTTATATAAATAGTCGACGAGGATTATCCCCTGCGAATCCCAAAAGACAGTCGCCATAACCTTTCCGGCCGAAGGAATGGTCTTCGCCTTTTTTGGTGCAGATTCTCCCTTGGTAACCCATTGTTTAGATTGTTCTTTGGTCTCAGGAGTATAGTAATGTATCCATGTTTCATCCATAGTGCCGAAACGACTCTTAAAGTCCTGTGGATTCTTCCTGAAGAGCTGCAAACCATCCTTGCAACACTTCACACGATATCGTTTTTTGGTCAAGTGTGGGCAATCGCGGAACCCATCTTGCGGATAGCTTTCTCATGTCCAAATGTTTATGCAAAATATTATGTAGCCGTTCATTCTAGATGCCCACAGCACTAGCAATCTCAAGCATCTTAACTCCTCTAGTCATCCATCACCATATCATGGATTTTATCAATGACTTCTGGAGTCGTAACCTCCACAGGGTGTCCGGAACGTTCAGCATCACTTGTGCCCATATGGCCACTCAGAAAATTTTGAAACTACTTATAAACTGTTCTAATCTGAGGTGCAGAGTCACCGTAATGTTTATCAAGCTTCTCTTTTGTCTCCTGAGGCGTTTTGCCTTTCATAAAGTAATGTTTAATCACCACACGAAATTCTTTTTCGTCTATTTTCTGACAATCATTCGACTTCCTTGATTCACATGAAAGCCAAACACAAAGAAATAGACCAATATGGCTGAAACTTGGTGTGCATTCTTTCCAAAGACGCTACTAACTAAACATGACCTCGACACGCACCGGTGGTGCCATCTCTCGGACTTTGCACGGACTTTCCAAACGCCCCTCGCACATGGTGTTCACAACGAAAAGTGCCGCAAATTCATATTGGTCAAAACTAGAAGAAAAGTTCCTATACTTGTAGGTCCGAAAACCTACTGAGACATGGATCAATCCGTCTTCTCATTTCCGTTTGTATGTTACGTAGAAATAGACACTGTAGGCAGTGGCGTATGGCGTTAACACTCACAAGGCCGGTTTCAGAACACTTTTCCAAACAACCCACATATTTGAAGCACCCTCCACCTCGACATTAGTTCTCTTTTCATGGGCTCCTGGCAGGAACTGTAAGAGTAAATCTAGTGAACGAGGGAATGTGTTGTTTTTTAGCATTCCATACCTCAATCTGTAAAAACTGACCTTTTATATGATCACTTTGTGGTCAATGTATCTGTCAGACTGTTAAGAAACCTTTTTCATAGGAACGGATGGAAGTATCACACATTTATGTCACACATAGGTCTATAGTCAATTTCCAAGTCAGTGCAGTCAAAAGATACAATGGCCATTTATGTCACATTTCGATATTCGCAAACTTACTCATCAAAACCTTTAAGGTACTTCCTGTCGAGCTAGAATCATGAAATTTGACAAGAAGAAAAGTTTCACAGTAAAAGTAAAGAGAAAAGAAATGTTTTTTGGGGCCTCTCTCAACTACGTGCCCAAAGTGGCCGATTGTGTCTTAAATCAACCCTGATCACACATCCTGACACCTTCATCAACCCTCCTAGCACTGAATCACGCACTCTTTCATATACAACTGGCTCCATTCGGATTGGGCCCCATGCATTGGGGCTTGCGCATGAGCGCACCTGTAAACGTAGCACACAGTTGATGGGGATACAACATCATCATCATCTTCCCTTCAAGTATTACGCATTTTTCTTTTGCCTCGCTTCCTCGGTCTTCCCTGGCTTCTTTCCCAAGTGGCTTAAATCTTCTTATCTAGAGTGGTAATCTTTCTCCACTCACTTTTTCGAGAATCCCAAATTCTTCTATTTTCTTGTACTTTGTGGAGTATGTTAAATATATTCAGCTCTTCCTTAATTTCCGAATTTTTAAGTCTGTCGGCTCTTGAGCATCCCTTTACTGCTCTTGATAACCTCATCTCCGTTGCTTGTATGCGACTTTCATTCACCAATGACTTTCATTGTTTCCACAGCCCGAAAACCAATAGAATTAGGTCCGGTGGACGGGGCGTCAATGCTACCGGATCTCCTAGATCAATCCATCGCCCATGAAACGCGGTGAGGTGAGGTATTGTCGCACGATCCCAAGTACACTGTGTGGTGCTCCGTCATCTACAAATCACAGCAGCTTTCTTTCTGCATTGACAGCGTTCAGCAGTAGCACCTGTAATTCATCGCTCAAAAATTGGTGACACACAGTGAAAGGTATTTATATTATCAGAAGTGTGTGTTCCATTTGTGACATTTGTCACAGCGAGGACCTTTGGATATCTAACCACATGGGCGATGTGTAACTCTTTGGTTACCAGAAGCTGCGTTAGGAGCAGATGACGTCACTGTCGTTGTGCTACGAGCAAGTTATAGGTGGTCGGAAACTGAGCAGCACAGATGGCGGACATAGCGCTTACAAGATGTTTTTTTATGCTTTTTGCTGTGACTTATTTTGGAATGAGGTAATATGGGTAATTTTTTTTTTATTTGCTGCTTAAGTATCAATATGAATTCCACAAACTATTAGATAAAGTAAGGGCGAAATTCCGAACAAAAATTTTTACCTGTGTATCCATTTCAAAATTATCATGTGTTTAGAGCTCTGGTTCTTCACCCTCCCCTGTCTGTTAATAGTATACAGAGAAATTTTATGTAACTTATATATTGACTCTTTTTCAGTCTCCATGTGAATTAGCCTCATTGTGGGAACTCCCGAGAATGATTATAGTTCTCGAGTTATGTGATTCAAACTGCGTGTGTTTAAATATTGCAAAACAATTTCATGTCGAAACAACCTTTTCACTTACTTGCCATAAATTCGTTAAGCTTTCCTCCCTCTGTCTGAAGTCAAAAATGGTTCAAATGGCTCTGAGCACTATGGGACTAGCCGGCCGGTGTGGCCGTGCGGTTAAAGGCGCTTCAGTCTGGAACGCGTGACCGCTACGGTCGCAGGTTCGAATCCTGCCTCGGGCATGGATGTGTGTGATGTCCTTAGGTTAGTTGGGTTTAATTAGTTCTAAGTTCTAGGCGACTGATGACCTCAAAAGTCAAGTCGCATAGTGCTCAGAACCATTTGAACTATGGGACTTAACTTCTGAGGTCATCAGTCCCCTAGAACTTAGAACTACTTAAACCTAACTAACCTAAGGACATCACACACATCCATGCCCAAGGCAGGATTCGAACCTGCGACCGTAGCGGTCGCGCGGTTCCAGACTGTAGCGCCTAGAACCGCTCGGCCACTCCGGCAGGCTGTCTAAAGTCAACAAAACATTGCTACATGCCCTGCACTATCACGCGACAGCTAGATGCATTCTCGGTAACAGATTAGTCCTTACTAACAACCAGCTACAGTAAATCTATCAGCCGCTCATTTCTTTCAGGGACACGCAGCTAAGAGTTTTGTTTCATTCATTACAGCAGAGTAGAGCAGAGCAAGGTTTTCCATTGCGCAGGTAAGAATCAGCTATATGAACAAGACGAACTTTGTGAGGAAAAATTAGGGACCAGTGAGCATCTTGTATACTTTTCGTACAACCAACAAGATGCATTTTCTAACAGCATAGAGATTTAACACGCCCCACTTGTCCATGGTAATGTTTTTATGTTGATTAGGCAGTTATTCAATATGTCACAGATAGGTAATCTTTGTATTCAGTTATTAATGATTTACAGTTTGTTGAGTTTAGTATGGAGTAATTACATCGCACATACTTGAGGATTTTTACATAGTTAACGTTTACATTCAAAAGCAATACAGTTAAGATCCTGATGCACAACCCCCATGACTGCTTGAAGACTGGGATCTCTCTCACCAACATATTGTGAATCTATCCTCATTTGTACCACCTAATGCTGCACATTACTCATCACAAGCAAAAGGCTCATATCTCAACAGGTTGCCGGACATATAAATGTAGGAAATGTTCTTCTGCTTTTGACTAATACTACCTCCTGCACGAATATGTGGCACTTCCTTCTAACACTTTGTATAGAATACCTAGTGCGCGATCCTCTTACATGTAGAGGAGTCGCAACACTGGAAAACTATAGCGAGGCGCAGGAGCACTAGCAGGGCATCGGCGCTTGGAGCAGGGATTGGAAGTCGACCCACAATATAAATAAATGCTATGTATTGGTGATAAAAACGCGGATAGAGGCACTACTGTATTGGTGAACAGTCACAGGAAACTATCACATCCATTAAGTATCTGGCAGCTTATAATACATCCGAGCGATTTCATATGGACGGCCAAGCAAACCCAATCGTAACAAAGGCAGATGCCACATTGAGAGTCACTCCAAGGAACGTCTAAAAGTGTTGTCTACCCACGAAGGAAGTAGCTTACAAACCCAAAGCTTGGTTCCTTAGCTGCAAGTTACAGGATAGAAGATAGCTCCAGCCTTCAAAATGTATTCGACGAAAACGCAATATTGACGTAGATATAAATATATTATGCCAATTGAAGGTGAGGTGAATAAAAATCCGAAAGGCGCCTCGTCATAAATAAAGTAATATAAGAAGTGACTGGTTGCTGTATTTCTCAAAGTAATGTAATTCTCTGTCACGGAGCTCTACCACCTTTATTACGGATAGATCGTTGTTTTCATTTATTTATCTTGATCCTTAATTTCCTTTAAAAATTTCTCTTTAATCTTTTTTACTCCTTGCTCAGAGTACCGTGGTATCATAAAATTTTAATTATAACCTCGAAAATAAAGCAATCAATTTAGGTTTGTTTCCACGTACTAATACTAAATACGCAATCCAATCTGATAGTCATCGCATTGGCTGATGGAAGCAACTGGAAATGGGAAATACCTCTGCGGTCGCAGCTGTCAGCCAGTGTTTCGAGTGTCAGCTTGCATTGCGTGATTAGTACCCGTTGAAATCCAGCGCCAAAGTACCGTAGCACGTCGCTAGACGAGACAAAAAAGTGGCGCAGACATTTGATAAACTCGATTACAGTGCATTAACTCGTGTTCTGCATTTGAAAGACAACAAAGCAGCAACGGACTGTGCTGAGTTGTTTGAAACGTGCGGCAACAATGCACTGTTATATCAGGCGATGGTTAGGTGGCCAAGACGCTTCCACTGTGGTCAAACAATACATAACGAAGAACCAACTGGCTGGCCCTCTGTCCGTGAAGAACCGGGACTGGTATGAAGAGATCTCGGTGCTGATCGACTACCGGCGCGATAGTGGAAAAAGTGAATACAGACGTGGCTCAGTTTCAACAGCTTACACCACATGAACATGACTTCGTCACCAGTCAGGTGACTGCTGACACGTATTCAAGAAGCCGGCTGAACCGCGCCTGTAGAGGAAATGTTGCAGCTGTGTCAGTCCAATCCTTATGAGTTCTTTGGCCACCTGATCACCATGCACGAGTGCTAGGTGTATTACTGTGACCGCGGAGTCTAATGAGCAAAGCATGCAGTGGATAAACATCGATCCACTATCCGTAGATCTGTAGTTAAGCTGTCTAGGTTGTATTAAAGCCATACAGCAGGTGAAGAATTACTTCACTGATAATAAAGCACGTATGACGCATTTCGGAATTATTCCAATCTTCAGAAATCCAAGTGCACAGGTAGCACAAGGACAAGAGTTACGGGTTGTGTACGTGACAACTCCATGATACGTACACAACTGGTAACGGCTCTTGTCTTTGTGCTACCTTAAAAATACTAGATACTCAATCCTCTCTAAGAGGCCTAAAAGTTTTTAAGGGAAAATTTTAGACACTCAGTGTATGGTGGAAAGCAATTGTGCAATAAGGCTCCATTTGGGTGCGCCCGAAGTTACTTTTCCGTCTGAAGATTTCTCTCCGTTTAGAATGGCATGCTGTAGTCTGTTTGCTAGGAACTCTTCAGTCCAACTACACAATTGGTCTGACATTCGCTGAGCTCATATTTTATCATTCGGCGGCAGTGCGGAACTGTACCGAAAGCCTTCTAGAATGCATTGAAAACGGCATCACCCTTTGGCATCTGCTGCTTTCTGGGTTTTGTAGTGTTGGCAGAAGAGCTAACACCGTGTTGCTAGAGGAGGCCTAAATGCACGCGTTAAATTACACGCAGACTGGCGTGAGGTCTGGAACAGGACAATGTCTTGAGAATTGCAAATAAAGTACGTAGATGATGTAATAACTTTAATCCATAATTGGTGTACATTGCTCTTGACTGTACATGCTTCAATATAAATATCAGTTGAATACGGCGCCTTGCTAGGTCGCAGCAAATGACGCAGCTGAAGGCCATGCTAACTATCGTCTCGGCAAATGAGAGCGTATTTGTCAGTGAACCATTCCTATGAACGTCGGCTGTACAACTGGGGCGAGTGCTAGTAAGTCTCTCTAGACCTGCCGTGTGGCGGCGCTCGGTCTGCGATCACTGACAGTGGCGACACGCGGGTCCGACGTACACTAATGGACCGCGGCCGATTTAAAGGCTACCACCTAGCAAGTGTGGTGTCTGGCGGTGACACCACAGGTTTTGTGAAAGAACAGGTCGAATGTGTTTCACACGATAATTGTTTTCGGAACACATGTTGAATCCAAAATACCCATTCCTACAACCAAGGTCTCCGACAAATGTTCCTTTGGTGGGTCTCGCTGGGAAAAATGTGTCGCACTTAGGGATGAGTAAGTAGAAAGGACTATGAATAACAATAACAACACTCAACACTCAATAATCATTCAAATTATTATAAAAATTATAACAACTAAAAAGTCGAGAGAGATGAGGTTTTTCCAAAAGCTGCATAGCCATATGAAGGTGCTTTATTCCCAGTTACCGGTTTCACGTCAGCATAAACGCTTCTTCTGGTTTGCCTGCCAAGAGTACAAATCATACGTTAACTTTTTAAAATGGTAGAAATATAGAACCATAGTGCTGTCTGGTACTAAAAAATAATAATAAAATGCAATCACTCACAGTTTCCACAATGTAGATAGACAATTACGGATTCCCAGCTTTAGAGAGGTTATCCACGTTAGGTGCCAAACCACAATAGTGGGTCCTCATAATAGATGCCTGTCAAAATGTACAAAGCATGACTGCTGAATGAGCCAGGCGCAGAAAAAAAGCTAGGGAAAAACCATTTATGATCGGGACACTACTGTGAACGGGGATAAAATGCCTACAAATTAACTAACGTCTAGGGAAAGTACTGTAAGTACACGGCAAATACCATTCAAAAATAAAACTCTAGTATGGAAACAAAACGTCGAGAATGGAAGAAATATGAAAAATAGCTTACCGGATAATACTCCACAGAATATAAGATCCCGTAGACACCGGCCGTATAAATCAATGAAGTAAAACTTAAAATCGCATGTAAGGCGCGCACTTCCACGGTATTGCCAACAAGTCGATGTGGTGTAAGCAGCCCGTGGAGGCTAGCAGTGCACTGGAAGGCTGAAGGTCACGGTGCGTAAAAGGAAAACAAAGGAAACGAAAGAACAGCTGCAAGGAGGAAATAGTGACCAGGAAAACGACCGAAGGCTGGGAGACGCAGAACGTAACTTTAAAAATCCGTTAGTTTATTGTAGGTGTAAAACGAAACATAATCTGCTTTACATCAGTACCTTAGTATTATAAAATTACCGAAGGAGTAGTGTTTGAGTATTATGCAGTTGCCAAATTAACATGCGGCTCGCTTTAATGCCTTCATGATTATTTCTTCCAACACAATTCAAACATTTCTTTTAGAGAGGCTGGGATAGCTGATTTGAGGCCAGCGAGGATTAAGTGTTCTTTAAACTGTATATCAAAATTGCGCCCAGTCTGACATATATTTATGGCGCAGTCAATGCAGACAATCTCATAAACCCCAGAGCCTGTATATTTATTGTATTCAGCCTTTTCACTATGCTTGTATCTACTACCGACATTCCTCGGAATAAAGAATGCTGGACGGATATTTTTCTTTTTTAGCTTTCTGCCAACGTATTACGTTACATTATCGAAATACGGTACTTGTGATAACTTGGCCTGACGCTATTTTGATCCGACAGAATTAACGATGTGGCCGAACCAATAGTTCCCCTCCCCAGAAAGTTGTTTCTAAAGGACTGAGACAATCACAATTTTTTTATTACTTTCGAAATGATAATTACGACTTTATAGCTTCTCCTCGTTCACATTGAATGACATGTGGGATGAGCTACAGTCCTGTCCCTACTCTCTTCTCAACAACTGCCCCCTTTCAGGGTCGACTCGTAGCGTGACGTACAGAAAATTTATGTAAAAGCTGTCGTGGCGTTCGGGAAGACGCTGTGCACGGGACTGCAGATGTAAATTATGTTGGAAGTTCGAAACAAAGTTGGCAGAACACAAGTTGGCAGAACTGTTTTTGATAAATAGGCGATTGATTCGTTCTAACGCTGCATAACATTTAACTGCTACGTTCAGTTGGTGAAAGCTATCTATTGAATGCGATGTGTAGTGTTGATACGGTCAATTAGTTTTTAATTTACGGCGCTTTCAACTAACGACCGAATTTTTCTTCTTGAACAGTCTCGACAAGGCGATAAAAGTGATAGATTTAATGCAGGAGACATTTTCTGGACAATTCCCGGAAACAGTTGTACTTCATTGTAATACAGTTCGCCTAGTTATTGAGGAATTTCGAGAGACAGGCTCAGTACTAGGCGTTTAACGAACTGGAAGACCACCTAAACTAAACGAACAGTTGTTGTTGGATATTTCTACCACTATGCTACAGAGCCCAGCAAAAGCACTGCGCAGGTTGGCGCAAGAGAAAAAATATCGGCCTACAACTGTGCATAAAGCGTAAGGCAGTCTCTGAAATTGTTCCCGTATAAAATGAAAGCTGTGAATGAATTAAAATTACGGTTCGCATAAAGCAAATCCGTTACCACAAAAAGGTTTACATATTTTTATTGAGAGGAATACCACTGATACTCTTGATGTCATCTACACTACTATATAGAGACAAGTCTTTGTTTAACTTTGTTACCAAAAATCTTGCCGGCCACTGTGGCCGAGCGGTTCTAGGCGCTTCAGTCTGGAACCGCGCGACAGCTACGGTCGCAGGTTCGAATCCTGCCTCAGGCATGGATGTGTGTGATGTCCATAGGTTAGTTAGGTTTAAGTAGTTCTACGTTCTAGGGGACTGATGACCTCAGATGTTAAGTCCCCCGCCGACCGCGGTGGTCTAGCGGTTCTAGGCGCTCAGTCAGGAACCGCGCGACTGCTACGGTCGCAGGTTCGAATCCTGCCTCGGGCATGGATGTGTGTGATGTTCTTAGGTTAGTTAGGTTTAAGTAGTTCTAAGTTCTAGGGGACTTATGACCACAGACGTTGAGTCCCATAGTGCTCGGAGCCATTTGAACCATTTGTTAATTCCCATAGTGGTCAGAGTCATTTGAACCATTTTGAACCAAATATTTACACTATAAACTAATGATGATTCAGCCAGACATGAACTATATACAGGGTGTACATGAAGTCCGAGAACACTTTCAATTATTTATTGCACAAGAACCGAACATTGTACAGACATCATACATATGTCAATTCGAAGAGAAACCATGAAATTTTTTTCATGTATACCGCCACAGTGTAGTTTGGTAATTTGCCGATAGTCAGCGCTAGTCGTAAACATGGCGAGTTCAGGTGCGGAGCGACCGTTGTGTTGGAGTTCGACAAAAACAAGTGTGCTACAGCTGTTTAGAACCAAGTACGGTAAGAAGCCACCAACAAGCAAGGGACTCCACCCCATTTTCATCGTGAAGTTCGTGGGTACCTGAACACGGAGCTGCCGCATCGATGGATCGGCCGTGCTACAGAATGGGGCAGCTGTTTCATGAAATGGCCTCCCCTATCACCAGATCTCACTCCGTGTGACTTTTTTCTGAGGGGACACATTAAAGATCTGGTGTATGTACTGCCTCTACCTCGTGATGCAGCAGAACTCCGGGAGAGAATACGAGAAGCGACTGTCACAGTCGACGATGCCATGCTGGGACGAGTATGGCAACAATTCGATTACCGCATTGACGTCTGCCGGGTCACTCATGGTTCGCATATCGAATGTTCTTTTTTTTAAAAAAATTCCAGAGTTTCTCTTCAAAATGCAACATGTATGGCATCTGTACAACGTTTAGTTCTTGTGCAATAAATAACTGAAAGTGTTCCCTGAATTTATGTATACCCTGTATTTTTGTAAACAGTAATGTCTGTTAAAACAGACTACTTGAAAGAAAATGCTGTGCTGTGAAAACGGGCGTTTCGTTTTCTCCCCCGCAGTCAGTTTTAATTACGTTAGCAGAGCATTTAAGCCATTAGACAAATTGTTTCTTCCATTTATATTCTTTTTTTTTTTAACGATAGTTGCACACGCAACGATGTGCTATTTTGTTTTCTTCCTTGCAGTCAGTTTTAACAGAAAACAAGAAAACTGTATTTACGGTACATCGGCTTATGAATAGATTAGTACTACGGAATGGAACTGATTAGGACATATTTAGCAACTGCGAAGCACTGTCGGATTCGCTAGTCTTCTACTCGTTCCAGTCACGTTAGTATGACCACCGCCTAAGTTAGACGTCTACGTGCAATAACCAGTCACACAGACGACAGGTAGCAGCACTGGCAGTGGAGAGAGTATGAAGCTTGTCTCGGGGATGGGGGGTAGGGGAGGTGAGGACGCGGACAACAGCTCAATCGTAATGCGAAAACGTAGCGGTTTACGTGACGTCCAAAAGGGCATGATCATTCGCTTTAGGGCCGAGGCTGCAAAAATTTCCGAAACGGTTAAGCTTTTAAACTGTTCGCGTGCCGGCGTGGGTAAAATATTTCCTGCGTGACAAAATGGCACTATCCAAAACCGGTGCCGAGGCCACTATGGTTTATCACAGTCGATAGGTGACATGGGTGAAAGACGGCTGCGGAAATGTGTGCGGCCGAATAGACATGCACCAGTTGAGCTAATGACCACCCACATGAGCCAAGGGGCAACCAAAAGCGTCTCCGCAACAACCGTTCAAGTGAACGTTGCTGCTTATGAGTCTCAACAGCACGCACTTTGTTCATGCACCTACGCCTAGTGGTGTTCTTCGGCGAAGAAGGTTGGAATTTGCATGCCAATATCGCAACTGGACTTCCACTACGACAGATGGTCTTTTCATATCAGTTCAGGTTTATGCTCCGCTCGGCGGATGGCTGGTGGCGTGTTTAGCGTCAAACGTCTGGAAGCAAACACCTTACGACAGTCATCGGAGTACTTCACACGAAGGGAATTCCCTGGGCGATTAGCCGGCCGCAGTGGACGAACGGTTCTAGGCGCTTCAGTCTGGAACTGCCCCACCGCTACGGTCGCAGGTTCGAATCCTGCCTCGGGCATGGATGTGTGTGATGTCCTTAGGTTAGTTAGGTTTAAGTAGTTCTAAGTTCTAGGGTACTGGTGACCTCAGAAGTTAAGTCTCATAGTGCTCAGAGCCATTTGAACAATTTTTTCCTTGGGCGATCGCGTCACTCTGGAATGCATAATAGATCAACACAAGTATGAATCTATGGTTGCGGACCAGGTCCAGCGCTACAAGCAGTTTTTCTAGGCACAATGGAATCTACCAGCAGAACAATGCAACACGTGAAGTAGCTCGCAGTGTACAAGTGTAGTTCGAGGACACCAGGAAGAGTTTGCCTTACTCCTCAGACCACCAAACTCCCCTTTAAACCTAATCGAGAATCTGCGGACGATCTCGATCGGGCTTTTTGCGCCGTGGATGCTCAGCCGAGAAACGTAGCGCAACTGGCCACATCCCTGTCATTACCTTCCAGAACCTCAGTGGCACTTCCTGGACGTCTCGCAGCGGTTCACTACGCAAAAGGTGATTATTGAGACTTTTGACAGTTGGTCACATTAGTCTGACTGGTCAGTGCATAAAGATGAGGTCTGATTCCATTTCTCTGGTCGTGTTAATAGTCAAACTATGCGATTATGGTCAGAGGAAGATCCTCGCGCAAGATCAGAAAATTGAATGGAACTAATTACTCATGGTTTCAAGAGGATGGCGGTACTGCTTGTACACATGGCAACAAGATTCATTTCGAAAACCCTATAGCCATCTCGTCCACTAGACCTCCGACAGAGGCAGCAAAATTTGTGGACTATGACAATCTCCCAGGCAGTCTTTGTGACTTCAAATAACTGGGAACATAAAAGGCTTATCACAATCAGGTCTTAAGTGTTTTCCAATAAAATTAAGCAGGTTCAGACTTTTATAGTCGCTCGTGGATGTCATTTCCAACACATGTAACTGCATAGCAAAACTTCCAAACACCCTGTATATGAGGGAAGCAAATACAGTTTTCGTGTACGCCAATGATGGAAGGAAGCAAGCGCGGCGGGGTTTGATTCCGCAGCACGAGTAACAGCAAAGGCAGAGGAGGCCCGCGAGAAGTGGCAGAGGTCGCGGAGCGCCGAGGCGAGAGAACAATAGCGGCCATCGACCGACCTGATCGCTGCTTCCGTGGCCTCCCCCACACCACCACTGCTACACCGTATAGGCTGCTCCCAGCACTGACCACTCCGCACTGCGCTGCATAGCGATAGGCCTGCACCAGATCCTCACCCCTCAGCTGTTCCGTGTGTATGTGTGTGTGTTTTGGGTGGATAGGGTAGTATAGTTGAGGAGAGAGAAGTGAGGTGCTCATACACGAGGGCCGGCCATGGCGTGCCAAACTTCACCCGAGCGGAGTGCGCGGGACGCTACGGGCCAAGGCGCTACGTGTCTCGGCTTTTCTCATTCTTTCCTGGACGTACCCGGCACAGTGCGACATCTTACTTAATATTACGGTATGGCATTTTTCGGTCGACATAACTCTCTTCAGTTCCGCCGAATCGTGGTGTCTTTGCTGTTTATTCTTCTCTGTTCGTGGTATGAAGTGAAACTATCGACCATTTCAAAAATATCGGAAATCTATTACATCGATATTACAGATATGTCGTTATCGGCTTTAGATATGTCGAATGGAAGTACACACTTATCGATACATCACGCAAATGTATCGATGTACCGGCCGATGGAAATATCGATTGCAAACATTCGAGATATACAGCCGGCTTTAGGGCTGTATATTTAATTACTGATTTATTATTAGATATTCTGTATATCAACAAGCTAGCAGCCTACTGATCCTTATTAGAGGATGAACTGAAAGGAAAACGATGCACTCTCACGCTTTGCGATAACCATTATGCTAACAAAGGTAATTGCATTCAACTGGAACAATAAATGGTGTCCGATGGGTCCGTCGTTCGGTTTCGTCACATATCGGATTTGTCCCGAACACTTACGTCGACTTAACTGTCTTTTCCATTTCTGAAAACGCCAGCGACCTAGCAGTTGTAGTGTAAACATTGTGGGCTTGAAGTTAAACGTTGCAGTTCTTGTTGGTAGCGCCGAGCGCCGATTACGTCAGCATTTCCTCTCACACGTCTCTGCCCACCAATCTTGTCATTTAGATTTTAGTTCACCATTGTTAGCAACTGTTTTTGGAAAATGCCGATGTGAAGAAATAGCTCACTGGTCGCGTTAAAAGTGTATTTCACGCAGCTGGTGCGCTATTTCTTCATGTCGGAAATCTTGTAATTCCATTCACACCGCCACCCCACAGTGCAATCGGGCTTATCGTTGTGCCAGTAATACTTGCTTCAAACAGTCAAAGAGAAAGACTATACGAGATGAAAGCTCAAAAAGTAGTAAGACTTCTTCACCCAGTAAAAGTAAAGCTTCAAAAGAACAATTTCGGATATTTACCGAAAACAGCGCAAAAAATAATATGAAATAAAAATATTAGAGCTCTATATTGCAGTTCTGATATCGATATATCGGAAAACCAGTTTTCCGGCTGTATACATCGATACATTTATGGGGAAAATATCGATTTACCAATGAATCGATATTTTATCGACGGCCGCGACGGTCTAGCGGTTCTAGGCGCACAGTCCGGAACCGCGCGACTGTTACGGTCGCAGGTTCGAATCCTGGCTCGGGCATGGATGTGTGTGCCGGCCGAAGTGGCCGTGCGGTTAAAGGCGCTGCAGTCTGGAACCGCAAGACCGCTACGGTCGCAGGTTCGAATCCTGCCTCGGGCATGGATGTTTGTGATGTCCTTAGGTTAGTTAGGTTTAACTAGTTCTAAGTTCTAGGGGACTAATGACCTCAGCAGTTGAGTCCCATAGTGCTCAGAGCCATTTGAACCAACCATGGATGTGTGTGATGTCCTTAGGTTAGTTAGGTTTAGGTAGTTCTAAGTTCTAGGGGACTGATGACCACAGTTGTTAAGTCCCATAGTGCTCAGAACCATTTGAACGATTTGATATAATAATCAACTGCCTTAGTACGAAGGACATTCACAGGTCCAGTGGATGTTTGCTCAAAAAGAAGCAGTCGAGCGATCTATTGTCACAAACACTTAAAAATGAATGGGAATGGCCGAAAAGTGGATGAGGATTCTCAGTACTTAATATGCAGTCGCGTAAGACATGGATACTACAAATTTGCTATGAAACGATGTTACAATACCGTGTAGAAAGAATTTAAAGATGTAGTTAACAATGAAAGAGCAAATATTTACAACGGTCGACAGACAAGATTCGTTGTTAAGTACGAGGCTTGGAACTTAAATAGTGGCAACTATTTATTCACAACCGATACAAAAGAGTTACATGCTTGCACCTGTTACTGTCCTTCAAAGTAGTCACCAGCGTGGTGTAGAACCCGTTACTAGCTATGTGGATGGCGTAGTATACCGTTAGCAGAGCCCGTTCTGTTGGTGATGCGAATGGAGCGGTCTAAAGTTACGATGATTGTCGTGCACGACTGTGATGGTGTTATCCTAACGCATTACGTTCCTCCACGGCAGACCGTCAATGGACAGTATTACTGTTCGTTTTTGGAGCATCACCTGCGACCAGCTTTGCGAAAGAAAGGGCGACATTTTCTGCGCAACCCACCCACCATTTTGCACGACAATGCGCGGGAGTATACAGCGCAAGCCTTGGCTGCTCTGTTCGGTCGATGGGACTGGGAAGTACTGTACCATGCACCATACTCCACGGACTTAAGTCCTTGTGACTTTGATTTGATTCCGAACATGAAGGACCCACTTCATGGCATTCATTCATTTCAGAACTGTTCCACAGATTCGACAGGCAGTAGACCGCTCCATTCGCACCATCAACAGAAAAGGCTCTGCTGACGGTATACTACGCCTCCCACATCGCTGGCCGGCCGAAGTGGCCGTGCGGTTAAAGGCGCTGCAGTCTGGAACCGCAAGACCGCTACGGTCGCAGGTTCGAATCCTGCCTCGGGCATGGATGTTTGTGATGTCCTTAGGTTAGTTAGGTTTAACTAGTTCTAAGTTCTAGGGGACTAATGACCTCAGCAGTTGAGTCCCATAGTGCTCAGAGCCGTTTGAACCATTTGAACCACATCGCTGGCAACGGGTTCTACACAATGCTGGTGACTACTTTGAAGGGCAGTGACAGTTACAAACATGTAACTCTTTTGTGTCGGTTGTGAATAAATAGTTGAAACTACACTCCTGGAAATTGAAATAAGAACACCGTGAATTCATTGTCCCAGGAAGGGGAAACTTTATTGACACATTCCTGGGGTCAGATACATCACATGATCACACTGACAGAACCACAGGCACATAGACACAGGCAACAGAGCATGCACAATGTCGGCACTAGTACAGTGTATATCCACCTTTCGCAGCAATGCAGGCTGCTATTCTCCCATGGAGACGATCGTAGAGATGCTGGATGTAGTCCTGTGGAACGGCTTGCCATGCCATTTCCACCTGGCGCCTCAGTTGGACCAGCGTTCGTGCTGGACGTGCAGACCGCGTGAGACGACGCTTCATCCAGTCCCAAACATGCTCAATGGGGGACAGATCCGGAGATCTTGCTGGCCAGGGTAGTTGACTTACACCTTCTAGAGCACGTTGGGTGGCACGGGATACATGCGGACGTGCATTGTCCTGTTGGAACAGCAAGTTCCCTTGCCGGTCTAGGAATGGTAGAACGATGGGTTCGATGACGGTTTGGATGTACCGTGCACTATTCAGTGTCCCCTCGACGATCACCAGTGGTGTACGGCCAGTGTAGGAGATCGCTCCCCACACCATGATGCCGGGTGTTGGCCCTGTGTGCCTCGGTCGTATGCAGTCCTGATTGTGGCGCTCACCTGCACGGCGCCAAACACGCATACGACCATCATTGGCACCAAGGCAGAAGCGACTCTCATCGCTGAAGACGACACGTCTCCATTCGTCCCTCCATTCACGCCTGTCGCGACACCACTGGAGGCGGGCTGCACGATGTTGGGGCGTGAGCGGAAGACGGCCTAACGGTGTGCGGGACCGTAGCCCAGCTTCATGGAGACGGTTGCGAATGGTCCTCGCCGATACCCCAGGAGCAACAGTGTCCCTAATTTGCTGGCCGGCCTCCCGCATGCCCACTATACGCCCTCGCTCAAAGTCCGTCAACTGCACATACGGTTCACGTCCACGCTGTCGCGGCATGCTATCAGTGTTAAAGACTGCGATGGAGCTCCGTATGCCACGGCAAACTGGCTGACACTGACGGCGGCGGTGCACAAATGCTGCGCAGCTAGCGCCATTCGACGGCCAACACCGCGGTTCCTGGTGCTAAATTTGCATGCATGCAGCACGGGGAGTTTTGGTAGCGTGAATAGTAAAATTGCTGACATCACACACATTATTCCGCTAGCGCTGCAAACAGTTTTCGGCGGAACTGAACGAAGAGTGTGGAGACTTTCTGTGTTACTGCAAAGTACCTTAAGTGAAGAGCCTTGGCTGGAACGATCTGCCGATTTAAAACTCGCTATTGTTGAATTTATAAACGAAAAATAAGTGCAGGGAGAAAATTAGAACACCGGGAATGGATGACAGATCCGAAAAATAAGTGCAGGGAGAAAATTAGAACACCGGGAATGGATAACAGATCTCGCATTTTAAACGGTGTTAACTGCACACTGCCTACAGTAAGCCATTGCAAGTGAGTAATAACTTCTTTCTGATTTAAAAAGAAAATCGCGTTGTAGTATAAACACATTTTCACAAAAAAGTCGAGTTCCCTAAGCGCACTGTCGTTAAAAGAAACGCGAGTTTGAAGAATTTATTGTGGCCTCGAAAAAATTACAAGGACAGTCTCCTAAACGCTTCGAGGACACTGTCAACTTACATGTGCTGTCAAGCTCTTTTTGACACATTTTGCCGTTTCAGCAGAAAGCGTCCCTGTACATGTGCAGATGGAACTGATTCATCTGCAAGATAATTCCCATTCTAATGACAAAACCTTTTACGTTAAACCTTAAAACTCTCCAGGATGTCTATATTGCTTTCCTCAGGAAGAGTTTCCCTGTCTCCATTATGAGGTTGCGAAAGTGCTGTACTATTTCTATCGACATATTTGTGTGAAGGGCCTTTTTTTGATTATGAAAGTAAGTAAGTCACTATTATATGGCAACTACAGTGCGCAAATGTGTGAAATTCTCTGCGTCTGTCTGTTGCAGACTGTTTGTACCACATAAAAATTAGGCAATGTTATGTAATCAGAGCGCCAGAACTCATTAAATACGAGGGCAGTTCAATAAGTAATGCAACACATTTTTTTTCTCGGCCAATTTTGGTTGAAAAAACCGGAAATTTCTTGTTGAATATTTTCAAACATTCCCGCTTCGTCTCGTATAGTTTCATTGACTTCCGACAGGTGGCAGCGCTGTACGGAGCTGTTAAAATGGCGTCTGTAACGGATGTGCGTTGCAAACAACGGGCAGTGATCGAGTTTCTTTTGGTGGAAAACCAGGGCATCTCAGATATTCATAGGCGCTTGCAGAATGTCTACGGTGATCTGGCAGTGGACAAAAGCACGGTGAGTCGTTGGGCAAAGCGTGTGTCATCATCGCCGCAAGGTCAAGCAAGACTGTCTGATCTCCCGCGTGCGGGCCGGCCGTGCACAGCTGTGACTCCTGCAATGGCGGAGCGTGCGAACACACTCGTTCGAGATGATCGACGGATCACCATCAAACAACTCAGTGCTCAACTTGACATCTCTGTTGGTAGTGCTGTCACAATTGTTCACCAGTTGGGATATTCAAAGGTTTGTTCCCGCTGGGTCCCTCGTTGTCTAACCGAACACCATAAAGAGCAAAGGAGAACCATCTGTGCGGAATTGCTTGCTCGTCATGTGGCTGAGGGTGACAATTTCTTGTCAAAGATTGTTACAGGCGATGAAACATGGGATCATCACTTCGAACCTGAAACAAAACGGCAATCAATGGAGTGGCGCCACACCCACTCCCCTACCAAGAAAAAGTTTAAAGCCATACCCTCAGCCGGTAAAGTCATGGTTACAGTCTTCTGGGACTGAAGGGGTTATTCTGTTCGATGTCATTCCCCATGGTCAAACGATCAACTCTGAAGTGTATTGTGCTACTCTTCAGAAATTGAAGAAACGACTTCAGCGTGTTCGTAGGCACAAAAATCTGAACGAACTTCTCGTTCTTCATGACAACGCAAGACCTCACACAAGTCTTCGCACCCGAGAGGAGCTCACAAAACTTCAGTGGACTGTTCTTCCTCATGCACCCTACAGCCCCGATCTCGTACCGTCGGATTTCCATATGTTTGGCCCAATGAAGGACGCAATCCGTGGGAGGCACTACGCGGATGATGAAGAAGTTATTGATGCAGTACGACGTTGGCTCCGACATCGACCAGTGGAATGGTACCGTGCAGGCATACAGGCCCTCATTTCAAGGTGGCGTAAGGCCGTAGCATTGAATGGAGATTACGTTGAAAAATAGTGTTGTGTAGCTACAAGATTGGGGAATAACCTGGTGTATTTCAATGCTGAATAAAACAACCCCTGTTTCAGAAAAAAAATGTCTTGCATTACTTATTGAACTGCCCTCGTAACAGTGAAAATTTGTTGTCTTATCTATGTTGTTGAGTAACGTGAAACACAAAACCAAAGGCGACTACACTGTCGTGTAAATGCGGCGCGGCGTTCGTGTGGTAGAGAAAATATGATAGAGGTCTATACTGTTCGCCAACAGTTGTATATTTCCGATTGTAAAACTAGACTTTTATTGCCTGCCAAGAGGAAGCCATAATTTTTTGCTGTCGCCAAAAAATTGGAATTCTAGGGTGATAGCACCTGGTTGCAGATAAAATTCCCATGTTGTTGGATGTAATGGACACGTACGATGGAAACAATGACATTTTTAGAGAACCATGATTGTAGAAACAAATGAAAATTTTTGACATTTGACAGATACTTTCTATTATTTTGCGATTCGATTTCCATGTAGTTTCTACGATTTTGCTGCAATAGTTCGTGGATTATCATCATTTAAAGATTTAGTGTACACCGAAAAATGCCTTTGACTAGACAACATTCCCCAGTTATGATTATTTTAAGATTTTAAAATCGTCATTAACGCCTAAGAATTGTATCGGCTTGGAAACGCATTTGGAAAAGACGAACCCATCTGAAGCAACAGTTTATGATTAATTATAGCTATATAGAATTCAAAAACACATTATTTTTTCTTTGTGATAATTTTCGTGAAGGATACCCAAGAACTGCTCATACTGACGAGAATATTGCCACTGTTCGAAGGATGCTTGAAAAAGATCGACGGAAAACTTACGAATTTGTTCGGACTCAGATCCAAAATGTTTTACATCAACGGTTAGACGTGAAAAAACTTTGATGTCGATGGATTCCACATAAACTGACTCCCGATCAGCCGGCCGCTGTGGTCCATCGGTTCTAGGCACTTCAGTCCGGAACCACACGACTGCTACGGCCGCAGGTTCGAATCCTGCCTCGGGCTTGGAAGTGTATGATGTCCTTAGGTTAGTTAGGTTTAAGTAGTTCTAAGTCTAGGGGACTGATGACCTCAGATATTAAGTTCCATAGTGCTTAGAGCCATCTGAACCATTTGACTAAAAGTGTTGATCAGTATAGAGAAACTCTGAAAAAAAATTCCATAGTGGCACTTCAAATTAACTTTCAAACTTCGTTACTGGTGATGAATCTTAGATTCACTGGTATGGCCCTAGAAAGAAAAGTCAGTTGTCTCAATGTGTTATTTCGAATAGAACCTAATCCTGCAAAAGTCCGACGAATTATATGAACATCTCGTGTTTTGTTCTTTCGGACATGTCCGAAAGAAAAGACACTATGCTGAATCCGCAGCTGTTTAACATATGATTTAATTGGAGGAGGAGGAAGGAGAAAGGAACGGAAAAGAAGGGTATAATGATATCTGCTGCATCAGGAGTTTGTGCGGCGGCGAGCGAAAATGTGTACCAGACCGGGATTTGAACCCGAGACCTCCTGCTTACTACGCTGTTGCATCTGAAAGAATGGACACCACGCATTCATATAACTGATTCGCCTAGATGGGCAATGGATCCACCTTCTCCAATGCGGGTGCACAATTACATCTGACCTCTTGCAGGAATCTCAAGAATAGTGATCATGGAGGAAATGGAAAAAGGCTACGAATAGGTGACGCTCGGTGGGAATTTAGGTCGGCCGTGAGGCGGACCGCGATAGTCTGTGCAATTGCGATAACACTGTGTCACCAATGTGCAGTGGTTAACGCACCTGCCTAGTAAGCAGAAGATCCCGGGTTCGAAACCAGGTACGCTGCACTCGTCGTCGCTGACTCCGCGTCGTGTCCCGATGCAGTTGACATCAGTAATCCATTCCCTTTCCTTCACCATGCGGCTCTGAGTTAGCACCTTTTTGCTTTCAAAAATCACAGATAAAATGCGTGGAATAATTTTTTCGTCATCAGATGGAACAGTGGAACATTGTAAAAACCTGGTTTCTGAAGTGCCTCTGGAATAGAGGACTGGTTTCATCGTACGCAAAAAATTATTGATGTTAAAGGGAAATAATTTCAAAAACAATAAAGTAATTTAGATTTTTTAAACTAATCAGTCTGATTTACTAACAATTTTCAGCTCGGTCCTCGTAAAGCGATGTGCAGGAATGTTGCAGTGTTTGCTAGGGGCAAACGTTGCATTACAGGTGAGTAAGCGGCGTTTGACGTCAAAGGGAGAGGAGCAATCCGTGTGAGTTGCAGAGTCAGATGCGGACAAATAGCAGGCCTTCGTGAATGTGGCCGGTCACATCACCAAATTGCACACCAAAACTCATTGTAAGTGAAATGTTAACTTTGTGATGCCTGTGTGGTAGACGAGAGGCGAATGATTGTCAGAGTTCTGACAAGTTTGATGCAGTCCGCCACGAATTTCTTTTCTACACCAAATTCTTCGCGTAAGAATAGCTCTTACATTCAAAAACCTCAATTATTCATTGGACTTATTTCTACCTCTGCTCTCTCCTTCAGGTTATTTCCCTCTATGGGTACTCGCAGTAACGTAGTAATTATTCCCATTTGTCTTAACACATGTCTTCTTATCCTGTCCCTTGTTCTAGTCAGTCTTTTCCGCATATTTCTTTCTTCGTCGATTCTGTAAATAAACTTTTTAATGCTCAACCCACGAAATTTTCAGTATCCTTCACTAACACCGCATCTCCAACGCTACCCTTCTGTTCTTTACCGGTGCTCGCCACAGTCCATGATTCAATTCCATAGAATACTGTACTCCAGAATGTACATTCTCAGGAATTTCTTCATCACATTAAGACCTATGTTTAATACTAGCAGATTTTTTTAGCGAGGAAATCCCTCTTTCCCTAAACAGTCTGCTTCTGATATCCTTTATTCGTCTGCCATGCGTTACTTTGCTTCCAAAGCAACAGAACTCCTTCACTTCGTCTACAATCTGAGACCGAATTTTGCTATTCCTCATTGCTTTCTGCTTTATTTCGATTACTCCCAATCCATGTTTTATGCACATTAGACCAATCAGTTCAACAAAAATGGCTCTGAGCACTATGGGACTCAACTGCTGTGGTCATAAGTCCCCTAGAACTTAGAACTACTTAAACCTAACTAACCTAAGGACATCACACACATCCATGCCCGAGGCAGGATTCGAACCTGCAACCGTAGCAGTCGCACGGTTCCGGACTGCGCGCCTAGAACCGCGAGACCACCGCGGCCGGCAATCAGTTCAACAGAACCTTTAATTGTTCCTTTCACTGACAATAACAATGTTATCGGCGAATCTCATCAGCTATACCCTTTCACCCTGAAATTGAATTCCAAGACCTGAATCTTCCTTTTATTTCCCCCCTCCACAGCTAAATGAATACTATTTATTTTTCTTTTATTTTTTGTGCGGTAACATTTGCATTTATTATGTTACCGCACATTAACATGGTTTGTAACAATAGGCACATAATAGGCATCCGCTAGCTTATCATGTGCTCATAAAGCAGCATATGTTGAACCTCACAACTCAGCTCAAAGTTCTTCTGCCGGTATTGTAAATCACGTCAGTGGCTGTGCAGCTAATGATGCTGAGACTTTTCCTCTCATGGATTTATCAAGTACTGAAAGGCTTGCTGTCAGGATGGATTAATATTGAGCTTCGCTGGACATGTTAATATAACGACGTAGTTCTTCTATGTTAATAAAGATAGCATGGTATAATAAGTATTGTGTGTGTGTATGTGTGTGTGTGTGTGTGTGTGTGTGTGTGTGTGTGGTCTTCAGTCCAGAGACTGGTTTGATGCAGCTATCCATGGTACTGAAGCTTCTTCATCTCCGGGTTACTACTGTAACCTACATCATTCTGAATCTGCTTAGTGTATTCATCTCTTGGTCTCCCTCTACGATTTTTACCCTCCACGCTGCCCTCCAATATTAAATTTGTGATCCCTTGACGCCTCAGAATATGTCCTAATAACCGATCCCTTCTTCTAGTCAAGCTGTGCCACAAATTTCTCCCCAATTCTATTCAATACCTCCTCATTAGTTATGTGATCTACCCATCTAATCTTCAGCATTCTTCTGTAGCACCACATTTCGAAAGCTTCTATTCTCTTCTTGTCCAAACTATTTATCGTCCATGTTTCACTTCCATACATGGCTACACTTCATACAAATACTTTCAGGAACGACTTCCTGACACTTAAATCTATACTCGATGTTAACAAATTTCTCTTCTTCAGAAACGCTTTCCTTGCCATTGCCAGTCTACATTTTAAGTCCTCTCTACTTCGACCATCATTAGTTATTTTGCTCCCCAAACAGCAAAACTCATTTACTACTTTAAGCGTCTCATTTCCTAATCTAATTCCCGCAGCATCACCCGATTTAATTCGACTACAATCCATTATCATAGTTTTGCTTTTGTTGATGTTCATCTTATATCCTCCTTTCAAGACACTGTCCATTCCGTTCAGCTGCTCTTCCACGTCCTTTTCTGTCTCTGACAGAATTACAATGTCATCGGCGAACCTCAAAGTTTTTATTTCTTCTCCATGGATTTTAATTCCTACTCCGAATTTTTCTTTTGTTTCCTTTACTGCTTGCACAATATACAGATTGAATAACATTGGGGACAGGCTACAATCCTGTCTCACTCCCTTCCCGACCACTGCTTCCCTTCATTCCCCTCGACTCTTATAACTGCCATCTGGTTTCTGTACAAATTGTAAATAGCCTTTCGCTCCTGTATTTTACCCCTGCCACCTTCAGAATTTGAAAGAGAGTATTCCAGTAAATGTTGTCAAAAGCTTTCTTTAGTAGTATAAGACACTAAATAATAAATAGTTAATTATCAGTTATGGCACGTGGGTTATATGTAGATTAGTCATCATTCATTTATAATTATTGTGTTGTCATTTCGAGTACAATCCACTACAAACATCGTCTCTGATTGTATGGAAAACCAACCCCTCGGCGAATGTATAATAGAATATTGAATGTATCACTTCTTGCAGTAACAGCAGAAACTGCGACTTTCTCAAGTGGTTCAAGATGCGAAAGAGCTTTAGTTTCCAAGAAAAATGATAAATAATACCGCGCTAGCAGTAGAGGAAACTTTCCAGTGGAATAAAATAAGAAAAGAGTAATAAAGAACCAAACATGTGCCGTAAATGACAGAGGAGAGGTGAGGAGCAATGTGCATGTTAACAGATTAGGGATAGGCAGCCTCACTGTGCACAGAATGCCTCCGAACACATGTTGCGACTGTCGTCTGGGTTTGCAAGCAGTCTCTCTTGGAAAGGAAAGAAGATGAACGTTGTGGGAAAGCTTTATGCCCTGAAACGGGCCCTAAAGCTGACGTATGGAGCAGACGGAGATCACGCGACGTGACTCCCACGCGAAACAGGGGGAGGGAGACAGGCGGCACGTGTAAACAATACTTCAGCCGTGGGTCAGGGCCCTCAATGGATGTCTCACGCAGTCTTGCCCAGCAACAAACTGCTGAAACTGGAACAAGTCTTCAGGTAAAATACAGTGTCTTAACATGGTTCCAATTCGTGCTTATCACCAAATGTGCAGTGTAAGGGCTGGAGAGCATTTATATAAAGTGAACTGCCAATTGTAATACAACTCATGATTAGGCGACAGCTCAGAGCACCATGTTTTTATCACTATAAGAGGCCTTCTTATAGACGCTTTAGCCCGCTGACTTCCAAACTTTTTTTAAAATTTTTTCCTTTACTACTATTCATTTACATCCGAATAGTAAGAAAAATACCTATTTTTAAGTACTGCAACAACATTTTTTGATCAGTATCAAATGTCAGTCCGAACCGAAAATGGGAATTTGTGTCCACTGTACCCATGCAAATTACATTGACATGGAAGAAGTACTATTATTATAAACAGCACGCAACAACAATAAATAAAAAATCACGACGACCACTCTAAGCCTCGACCTGCGACGTATGGTCTACATTCAAAACTCACGCATTTGTGATGAGAAATGGTGACTGGAGCTGGAAAATGACAAAGTACGTGTGTATTCACTCTGCGTTCGCTGCTACGCACAACATCCTGTGAGAGCAGTAAATATCCTACTTTTGTTTTGGAAACACAACTTTCATCACTAGGCGGATTGAAGTATGTGATCCCCAAATGGGGACCCGTGTTCGATTCCCGGCGGGGTCAGGGATTTTCTCTGCCTCGTGATGACTGGGTGTTGTGTGATGTCCTTAGGTTAGTTAGGTTTAAGTAGTTCTAAGTTCTAGGGGACTGATGACCATAGATGTTAAGTCCCACAGTACTCAGAGCCATTTGAACAACCCAATTGGGGACCACGGCAGCTCCTGGGTTAATGCACTCATTGCCCATTCATTTGGAAGTTATTTGTTTATGGTACGTTTCTTCGCACTGCTCACGTCGTTCGTAGCTTCACGTTAAGTAATTTAACGTTGATAACCACTTACGAAGTTAACTCGGGCGTATGCCGATATTTTGCTAATTAGATTTCGACTGGTAAATTGTACCGGTAGGTCATCTGCTGATTGTAACTAGTACGATTTAACGTAATTATGAATGACAATTAACAGTCATGCCACATTATATCACAGTTGGCTACAAAAGTAGAATTGACGAAGTCGTTATGATACTATCGTTTGCCGCAAATAATGTAGGAAACTGCGAAAATGAAGAAGTGAAATAGGCAGATGCAGATTGTAAAGGAGCCATGTGGTAAGCTTACAAATAAGTCCAATCAGTAAGAACCAAGTTGAAACATGGGTGGTCAGGGGAAGACAGGATTGTGGACGGGACCATAGTCAGTTACTATTGGTTGCCTTCTGTAGTTTTACACATTTATTTCGAAACAGACTCAACAATAAATAAAAGACCACACGTTATTAATCAAGGAATGAACAACTGTGTAAAATAATAGCAAACACCATAACATACAGATACAACAGATAATGTTTTAAAAACAAGCCACTGTGATCACGGCTGAAGGCCTCATACGCCAAGAATGACAATAAATAAAGAATGTTTAACAACTCGCTGCAATGTACAACTTACAAATATTAAAATATTATAAGTAAGTAGCCACAAACACAGCAGAAGGCATCAGACGCCAGACATGGCAGTAAAAAAATTGTTCAAATGGCTCTGAGCACTATAGGACCTAACTTCTAAGGTCATCAGTCCTCTAGAACCTAGAACTACTTAAACCTAACTAGCCTAAGGACAACACACACATCCATGCCTGAGGCAGGATTCGAACCTGCGACCGTAGCGGTCGCGCGGTTCCAGACTGTAGTGCCTAGAACCGCTCGGTCACCCCGGCCGGCACATGGCAGTAAATAAGGTTTTAAGGCTTACAACTAAAAATACCGATACCAAATTAAAATTTTAAGGCAAATAGCCACAATTACAGGTGAAGGCCTTACACGCCAGGAACGGCAATTACATTAAAAAATTTAGAAACCTGTCGTCAAACAGCAAATACAATAGCAAAGTTTAATTAAAAAAAAAAAGAAAAGACAAGCAACTGATCACCAAACGGGTGAAATAAAATGATGGTAAACCTTGTAAGCCGGCCGCGGTGGTCTCGCGGTTCTAGGCGCGCAGTTCGGAACCGTGCGACTGCTACGGTCGCAGGTTCGAATCCTGCCTCGGGCATGGATGTGTGTGATGTCCTTAGATTAGTTAGGTTTAAGTAGTTCTAAGTTCTAGGGGACTGATGACCACAGCAGTTGAGTCCCATAGTGCTCAGAGCCAGCCAAACCTTGTAAGACAACCCTTACACTTAAAATACATACAACAGATAATGTTTTAAAAACAAGCCACTGTGATCACAGCTGAAGGCCTTATACGCCAAGAATGGCAATAAATTATATTACTGGTGAGTAGCCACAAACACAGCACAAGGCATCATAACCTTTAACGTAGGCATTACAAGGTATTATAATAAATAATACAATAATAAAACACGGTGCTCCAGGAATCGACTTCTGAGAACAAACACTTTCGTGAGCGATGAGATAGGCAGCCAAGAGTTGTATTCACTTCACGAGATGGTAACTCAGACTACTGGCAGTCTAACGAATGACTAATGATAACTTGCTGGAGCTACCTGACGTCCGACAAACCAAATGCAACGATGGAACAATACACCAAAGCCGGAACCATCAGTCTGCACTATGTCCCCAGAACACTGTGTTTGGAGTTCCTGGAAGGAGAAAGGAATCACTACCACCTGAGAAGCAAAATCACCAACCGGCCTACAATCAAGGAGGCTGTCAAAAATACACGCCGTACCGGACAACAGGGGCAAGGCGAGGAAATGTACACTGCCATTAGCGGCCACCAGGTTGGAAAATTACCGCTGGTTGAACTTACTGTAACAAGTTGAACGCAGTAAATAGTAATAAGAAATCGAGGAAAGCTAATCAGATCCGCCTTCCCCAAGCACTCCACTCCCTGCTCTTCGCCTCGGCGACACTACGAACAGCAACAAAAACCCAAGTTACTGGAGAATCGCGAGATGTCACAATGGTGGAGGTTTCTCTACTTGGATTGAAGGGCACTCATCTTAAAGCTTGCAGTATCCGGTTTACGACGAGGTCGTGCACCCTCGTGACCACAGCCCTTCGATCCGGCAGTCCATGGGAGCCACCAGCGGTCCCGGCGTGGTCTCTCCCTGCGCGGACCTGGCTCCTCCTCAGTCCCCATCCGAATTGCCAACCCACCCAACCCGGAAGAACCACGACGTCACCCGAAAGATAGGGCAACAGTTACTACATATTGATAACCGCCGCTGCTGCCACCAGCGGACAGGCAACGCTTGCGAAACGGAGTGCCGACAGTCAACACGAGAAGAAGAGAAACAACCGCAACCATGCCAACTAAACGAGACGGTCTGGCCTCCAACAGAGGGCGGAAGCCTACGAAGCACCAACGCGAGCCACAGCACGGTTCACAAGTACTTCGTCCAGTGATACTGCCACCCAGTATTTCGTAGCATAAACTACCCCATCGAGCGAGGTGCCGCAGTGGTTAGCACACTGGACTCGCATCGGGAGGACGACGGTTTAAACTTGCGTCCGAGCCGGCCGCGGTGGCCGAGCGGTTCTAGCGACAGCTACGGTCGCAGGTTCGAATCCTGCCTCGGGCGTGGATGTGTGTGATGTCCTTAGGTTAGTTAGGTTTAAGTAGTTCTAAGTTCTAGGGGACTGATGACCTCAGATGTTAAGTCCCATAGTTCTCAGAGCCATTTGAACCCGCGTCCGACCATCCTGATTTGGGTTTTCAGTGATTTCCCTAAATCGCTTTGAGCAAATGCCGGGATTGTTCCTTTGAAAGTGCGCAGCCGACTAACCTCACGATCCTTGCCATATTCGGTGGGACCGATCACATCACTGTTTGGTTCCCTCCCCCAAATCAACTAACCAACCAACTATCTGATCAATATTGTTAGGACACCACTATGTAACGCGGGATTGACAACTAGATGTCACGAGAGGCAGACCTGCGAGTATGAAGGAAAGTGGAGACTGTTTTGTTTTCAGTAGAGAGGCACAGTCGCTGGATTTCAGTTGACTAATAAATTCACCAGGGTGATTTCAGTCGTTCTAAAGTTGACACGTCCGCTGGTTGGTGATGAGCCTGAGATGAGAAAAAACAAAGGAACCACCGCAGGCAAACCTCTCGTAATGATGGACAGGGTCCATCGAGCAATGCGAAGGACGGTTGTAAAAAAAAATCGCACAAAATAAGCGGGTGCAATCATTTGTGAGTTACGAAGTGCTACATGAGCAGCCCACCTAGCAGAATGGCTCTGCTTAGAGGGTCCAAAATAATGGGATAAAATAGTCGAGCAGCTGCTCTTAAGTTCCCAGCTTGTGTAGTCTGCGCTAAGCGGCACTTGAGCTGGTGTGAAGAGCGACATCACTGGAGAGTGAATGACTGGGAACGACTGTCGAATCACGCTTTATTCTGCGGCAACCGAAGAATGGCAAAGTTTTGCATAAGTTCGAAATACAGCGCGTGCTTCAATGCGAGATTTTATAATTTCAACAACGAAACTCTGTCTCGGAATCTGGCAGAAAACCCAAAGAGATTCTGGTCATACATAAAGCACACCAGTGGCAAGACGCAATCAGTACCTTCACTCCGCGATAACAACGGTGAAGTCACAGATGACAGTGCCACTAAAGCACACTGAAAACTCCTTCACCAAATAAGACGAAGTAAATATTGCTGAATTCCAATCAAGAATAACTGCCAAGATGAGAAACATAGAAGTAGATATCTTCGGTGTAGCAAAGCAGCTTAAACCACTTAATAAAGCCAAGGCCTCCGGTCCAAATTGTATACCAGTCACGTTCCTTCCAGAGTATGCTGATGCAATAGTTCCATATGTGGCAGTTATATACCACCGCTCGCTCATAGAAATATCCGTACCTAAAGATTGGAAATTTCCTCAGGTCACACCGATACCCAAAAAGGAATATGGGAGAAATCCCCTGAATTACAGACCCATATCGCTAACGTCGAATTTCAGTACGATTTTGGAACATTATGTGACATAGCCAGCACGGATTCAGAAAACGTCGTTCTCGTGAAACACAGCTAGCTCTTTATACTCATGATGTAATGAGTACTATCGACAGGGGATGTCAAACTGATCCCATATTTTTAGATTTTCAGAAGGCTTTCGACACCGTTCCGTTCCTCGCAAGCGTCTTCTAAGCTCTTAGAAAGATATGTATCCAAAGACTGAAAAGTTGCAGTAGGATTTTGGAACACATACTGTGCCTCGAAGAAAGCGATTTATTGACAAATAGCCAAAATGGATTCAGAAAATACCTTTCCTGTCAAACACAACCAGCTCTTTATTCTCAGCAAGTAATGGCAGCAACGTTTCATGGGCGACAAGTTGGCATGGAAGGCTCGGTAGCATGGACTCCCTGTTCACTGAACCAGAGCCCATTGGATTTCTGGCAATGGTTAAATTGATCCATGCATGGTAGACAAAGTGGTAATAGAAATATTGAGACCCACGACAAACATTTTGAAGAAAAAAAAACGAATAAGCATCAAAAAGAAAATAATTTCATCAATTTTATTTCAGAGTGCGTGAAGCAGTTTGTTTTTCCAGCTGGGATAGTCATCGTTAAAGGCAGCTGGATATAGAAATCTTCCCCCGTTTCTGTGCTATGTAATTTTGATGAATGCTCATGGTTCCAATAACTTTTATTGTACCTGGGGAAGTAAGAAAATGTTTCCTGTTCTTGTGTTTCTAAGCACAAAAAAGGCTTTATGCATTTCTATATTGTACGGATATATCTTCAAAGCCGACAGAAAGCAACCAGCAAATGTAGTCACAACTTTAACAGTTTTGTCATTAAGCTCTTGGAAACATCGGTAAAAGTCGTAAAGTAGTTTTATACGATAGTATTTATCTATGAACTGCAGTGTATAATGAAGTAAAAGAAAAGCTATGTTCACAGTATGTGTACTGCTTAGTTTGCAGTGTCACGATTGTTTGGCGCCGCGCGGAGTGGCCGCGCGGTTTAGGGCGCCATGTCACGGATTGCGCGGCCCCTCGCGCCCGAGGTTCAAGTCCTCCCTCGGGAATGGGTGTATGTGTTGTTCTAAGCATAAGTTAGTTTAAGTAGTGTGTAAGTCTACGTTCAAATGGTTCAAATGGCTCTGAGCACTATGCGACTTAACTTCTGAGGTCATCAGTCGCCTAGAGCTTAGAACTAATTAAACCTAACTAACCTAAGGACATCACACACACATCCATGCCCGAGGAAGGATTCGAACCTGCGACCGTAGCGGTCGCTCGGCTCCAGACTGCAGCGCCTAGAACCGCACGGCCACTCCGGCCGTCTGTAAGTCTAGGGACCGATGACCTCAGCAATTTGGTCCCTTAGGAATTCACACACATTTGAACATTGTTTGGCAATAAAAGTATGGAACTTTGGTTCTCCTGTTAGCAATATAGAAGTTGCTCAAACAATCCACGGGTGTACTGCCGGTCCATAGTGTCCAACGGCCACAATATTTCGGCGATCAGACATGTCGCCATCGTCAGGTGCGCTGACGAACTGAGCTCCTGAGGGCGGGCGGTCGTCTTAAATCCCCTCCCCTCGCGAGGCGTTCTCTCCGCGGTCCGCGCCCGCGCATCAGGGATCGGTGAGACGCTGGCGGCAGCGTCTGTGGTGGCGTCGGTGTAATTGCCTCGTCCGCCCTAGTCGCCCGTTCGTTTCCTTTGCTGAGCGTCTTTTTAATTAGACTCAATGCTGGTTCCCATGCCCTGCTGAGGTTGTCCGAAAATCACGAAATGGACTGCCAACATACCAGGGTCTTGGCACAGACATCTAAATACTGGGACAGCCTCGTTAGAGAGGCTATCGAAATTCGTACCAGGGACGGACTCATCAACCGAGATTGCGGCTACAATCTCTCTGTGGTTTTCTGCCAACTTTCGAGACAGATTTTAGTTGTGGAAACTATTACAAGCTTCTCGTATTGAAGTTCGCACTAAATTTCTAGCTTCGGTAAAACTTCGCCAATATAGGGGAATTTGCGTTCTTTATAAATTGGCATGCATTTTTCGTGGCTCCTCCGATAATGTTCTGACCTGTTTTGTGCACCATGGGGGATCAGTACCATCATTAATTTATTTGGTATATATCACTCATTGGCCATCGATACTATTTCTTTGAATTTAAACCACATCTGGTCTACGCTTACAGAGTCGTATTGGACGGTGTGGAGACTGACGGTCTGGAAGCTGTTAAGCGAATTTTTATCTGCCTTTTCAAATAGATGTATTTTGCGTTTGTTACAATAACAACGAAAAACACCCCTTCCCCAAACCATAACACTATCTCCTTTGCAGTTCATAGTTGGCATGATGGCACGTTACGTTCTCCAGGCATTCTCAAAACTCAAACCCTTTCGTCGGATTCATCTACATCTACGTGATTACTGTGGTATTAACAATAAAATGCCTGACAGAGGGTTCAATGGACCATCTTCAAGCTGCCTCTCTACCGTTCCACTCTCGAACGGCGCGCGGGAAGAACGAGCATTTAAATTTTTCTGTGCGTGTCCTGATTTCTCTTATTTTATCGTGATGATCATTTCTCCCTGTGTAGATGGGTGCAAACAGAATGTTTTCGCAATCGGAGGGGAAAACTGGTTACTAAAATTTCATGAGAAGATCCCGTCGCAATAAAAACGCCTTTCCTTTAATGATTGCCACTCTAATTCACGTATCATGTCTGTGACACTATTTCCCGTATTTCACGATAGTACAAAAGGAGTCGCCCTTCTTTGAACGTTTTCGATGTCATCCGTCAGTCCCACCTGATGCGGATCCCACACCGCACAACAATAGAACAGGGCGGACAAGCGTAGTGTAAGCAGTCTCTTTAGTAGACCTGTTGCACCTTCTAAGTGTTCTGCCAATGATTCGCAGTCTTTGGTTTGCTCTACTCACGACATTATCTATGTGATCTTCGTTTTGGCCGTCTGATGACTTTACAAGACGGTAAATGAAAGCATCATCTGCAAACAATCTAATAGGGCTACTCAGATTGTCTCGTATGTCGCTAATGTAGAGGAGGAAGAATGGAGGGCCTATAATACTTCCTTGGGGGATGCCGGATATTACTTCCGTTTTACTCGATGACTTTCCGTCTATTACTACGAACTGGGACCTTTCTACAGGAAATCACGAATCCAGTCGCACAACTGAGCCGATATTCCAACAGAGCTGGTAATTCACCACGCACAAATCGGCGGGAGGCAGCACGTGTTAATATGTTTGGTACATCGTCTGGCGCTATGAGCGTGTCAACGAGAATACCTACCCATACATTGTTAATGAACCGATTACGATGCCTCCCTCCCTGATTGCAGAGGATTTACTTCTGCGCACACTTGTGTATTGTGCTAATGTACTATCGTATCTCTTCACAATCCTGGCTACACCACCGAACACTACTAATTAGTCGTCGTAGGTGAGACGGCCCATACCTCCGTAGCTATTGTTTTTCAGACGTAAATAAAAATGATCATATGGCATTACTGGCCAGCCGACTCCGTCTGGGGCTGTTCCACCGCCTGCTGCAAGTTTTTCTTTTTGACGCAACCCACTCCTTCAGCGAAGAAACTTTCCCACACGGCTGGGAATCGAACCGGGGACCCCGTGATCTACAGGCAATGTCCCTATCGTCTAGAACATGAGCAAGGAACGCTTCCACACACATAATCCTGCCGGCTCAAAAAAGTCGCCACAATTGCGATGCTTTCGAACTCAGGCGTACATCTGCCGCGAGCCATGTTGTGCGTCATTGTAGAAAATCCTATAAATCTCTAGATACAGTGCGTATAAGTATAATAAAGAACAACGTATTATTTCTCGTTTTTAATAATATACAATACCTCTAATACACTACACAAAACATTCATAGAGTTACATGGCCAGAAGATGAAAGCCGCGCGGGGTAGCCGAGCGTTCTGAGGCGTCTTGTCACGGTTCGTGTGGCTTATCCCGTCGGAGATTCGAGTCCTCCCTCGGGCATGGGTGTGTGTGTTGTACTTAGCGCAAGTTAGTTTAATTAGTGCGTAAGCCTGGGGACCGATGACCTCGGCAGTTTGGTACCATAGCGCTTATCAAAAATTTGAATTTGAATTCAGAAGATGAAGCATTACTTTTACACCTTTTCGCTGCACTTAGCGTTCCACTACTGTAGGCTGAAACTGAGCAGTTGTTTTCTAGGATCTCATTTTTGTATGTAGTTACCCGTTAAGGGTTTCATTAAGTCTATTTCTTTTGTCTGTTTTTACGTTTCTAAGAACACTGAATTCTCTTTCTACCTCGGTATGGAACTGCTAGTAAACATCAAAAAACCACTTCGAGGATTTCGTAAATAAAACTGCAACGGCGATCTTTCAAGCTTAGCAGCTTATTCCAATAAATTTCAACTGCCAATTTCTTTTTTTAATTTTTTACTCACCTTCAAGCTTAAAATACTTGGCTTTGATTCGAGCTTAATGTCTCCGTTCATCATCTGCTTTTTCTATGATTTTTGTGACCAAAAACTGAAATGGCTAAACGCATCTTTGACAACCTGACTCTCCAGATTTCATGCAGCTTGTGAGCTACACAGTTATACAGCCGGTGTAATCTGTTAGCTTTTCATGCGATTACTGTCGGTATAATACGACTAAATTGCGATGTTGTCCTTAACAATAGTATCAGCATAATTTACGTAGTAAGCTAAAATTAGACGGATTTAATTCAGTAAGGGTTTGAGGGAATCCCGTATAATATATCGGTGGGGCCATACAGTATTACATCTGGTGGTGCATACTATAAATGACAGGGTTACCTCCTGACGTTCCAATTTACCTCAAATTTCCTAAATCCCTGTCAAAATAAAAAAGCCTTAAACCACACATCATATAAGACGTTTTGCCCTGAAAAAGGGCGAAATCCCTAAAAGAGAAAACACTTCTGTGACCCCTCCTAAACGAAGCCGCCCGCCGCCTGCTTTGGTGTGATAACAGCAACTCACTTCCGCCACCGGCTTTGAGCCTGTACCGATCATTGACGGAGACCACGCCGCCGGAGACCTGGTCGGTGGATGTGCTTGTTTTTCTGTCTCTTCAGCAGGTGCAATCGAGTGACCCAATGTGCCGAAGATCGCCTGTTTGGGATTTCGAACCTTGCTGCATGGCGCATGCGCAGAAGTGCTGGGTGGCTTTCATTATTATCCAGAAAAGCTCTGACCATCATTCAGAAAACCGTAGGTGTGGTCTAAAAGTTGGCTGTCCTCCCACTCCCTTATCACCTAGCAACAATCATAGGAACTTTAATTCTAGATACGAGCAATACTGCCTCACGTAACAATATGTGACACGTATTTTTTATATGCCCTGTAGACAAAGAACACATACCCCCCTTTTACAGTTGCTCCCAAATGATAACCATATGCATTTCCAAGGATGCAGTACATTTGATGCCAATTTTACGCTTGTTTCATAACGCCTCCACAGTGAAGCAATTTAAGGACCCATTAGTGTACTACTAACAATTCTACGGTATACTGGATATATGTGCCACTCTCTGGGAAGAAATTTTCTCTTCATGGCGGGAGCCGATAAAAATTTGTTGTCACACAGGCTTTTCATTTATTTTATTTTTATTTATCTGTTCAAAAATGGTTCAAATGGCTCTGAGCACTATGCGACTCAACTGCTGAGGTCATCAGTCGCCTAGAACTTAGAACTAATTAAACCTAACTAACCTAAGGACATCACACACATCCATGCCCGAGGCAGGATTCGAACCTGCGACCGTAGCGGTCACGCGGTTCGAGACTGAAGCGCCTTTAACCGCACGGCCACACCGGCCGGCTATTTATCTGTTTAACACGATCTGATTAGGGCCATCAGGCCCTCTTTTACATCGGACCAGGGTTTCACACAAACAGATTCTACCACATCAAAGTTGCCTGAGAAATGATTTTTAGTATGACGACTGGTATTAAAATGGCAATGTCTGAAATGGCAATATGAATAAATTATAGTGATTCTGAACTGGCAAAGTTAACATTCGCAATACTTGCACTGCAGCTGTAGCTGCTGCCACTAATAGTGATAATAGTAACAATGGTAGTGGAAGATATAAATAGAATTTATAGGTGTCTAAAATAGTCGTGCGGGATTAGCCGAGCGGTCTAAGGCGCTGCAGTCATGGACTGTGCGGATGGTTTCGGCAGAGGATCGAGTCCTCCCTCCGGCATCAGTGTGTGTGTTTGTCCTTACGATCATTTAGGTTAAGTAGTGTGTAAGCTTAGGGACTGATGACTTAAGCGGTAATGTCCCATAAGATTTCACACACATTTGAACTTTTTTTTTTATTTTGTGTCTAAAATAGATGTGTTCTGACACAGCGAGTTCTCGGAAAAGGAAATTTAAGGAGACTGCATCAGCTAAGAGTACTGGGAAATGAGGAAGATCAGGTCGGAAAGAGAGGTGTACAAGAGTAACGAGTGCGTACAGGCACAATGGTATTCCCTATTGTTACTTTAGTAGATATGTCGTTAACTATCTTCTGAAGCTGGAGACGTTATTAAAATATTTAACACAATCCGGGAGGTTGTTGCAGGGTCTGGTTCTGCTACTGAAAAGTACTCTGTGAAGGTGGCTAATCGACAGACTCGGACAGAGGGGATTTTGCTCTCATGAGAACGTATGTTTCTGCCGTGTTGTTCCGACAAGAGCGTCAAGACCGAGGAGAGATATGAGGGACAAATGTTTCAAATGGCTCTGAGCACTATGGGATTTAGCATCTGAGGTCATCAGTCCCCCAGAACTTAGAACTACTTAAACCTAACTAACCTAAGGACAGGCTGATGACCTCAGAAGTTAAGTCCCATAGTGCTCAGAGCCATTTTGAACCTAAGGACATCACACATCCATGCCCGAGGCAGAATTCGAACCTGCGACCGTAGCGGTCGCGCGGTTCCAGACTGAAGCGCCTAGAACCGCTAGGCCATCACTCCCGGCTTATGAGGGACAGTGTTCATTAAAAAGACAATACAGAAAACAGAGAGTAAGCAATCTCTGCACTTATCTGTACGCAGTCAATTAGCTCAGCGTACGATGGTGAAATGTGATCAAGGACTCGAACATCACAGGTATAAAAAACACATGTATTCATAACCAGTTCAAACCGTCGTGAGCTTTCCCGAGAAAGGAAATTGTTTTGGAAATTTTTGGTAAGTTCCTATGGGACGAAACTGCTGAGGTTATCGGTCCCTAGGCTTACACACTACTTAATCTACTTTAAACTAACCTACGCTAGAACAACACACACACTCATGCCCGAGGGAGGGCTCGAACCTCCGACGGGGGGGGGGGGGGGGGGGGGGAGCCGCGCGAATCCTGGCAAGGTTCCTAAGATCGCGCGGCTTCCCCGTGAGGTTCCTGAGAAAGGCCTTGCATGATAACATCGCCGTAATCAATAATTGTAACTATAAGTAGATTAGATTAGATTAGTACTTGTTCCATAGATCATGAATACGACACTTCGTAATGATGTGGAACGTGTCAGGTTAATAAAAGGTGTCTATACAAGATATTACATTACATAAACTATTACATGACGATTAATATTTTTAAATTTTTTTGTGGTGGTTGGGGAAATTGCCCACTTACTACTATATGCAAAAATTCATCTAATGAGTAGAAGGAGTTGCCATTAAGAAATTCTTTTAATTTCCTTTTAAATGCTATATGGCTATCTGTCAGACTTTTGATGCTATTAGGTAAGTGACCAAAGACTTTTGTGGCAGCGTAATTTACCCCCTTCTGAGCCAAAGTTCGATTTGACCTTGAGTAGTAAAGATCATCCTTTCTCCTAGTGTTGTAGCGATGTACACTGCTATTAATTTTGAATTTATTTGGGTTGTTAATAACAAATTTCGTAAGTGAATATATATATTGTGAGGCTACAGTGAAGATCTCTAGCTCTTTAAATAAGTGTCTGCAGTATGATCTTGGATGAGCTCCAGCAGTTATTCTGATTACACGCTTTTGTGCAATGAACACTCTTTCACTCGATGATGAGTTACCCCAAAATATGATGCCATACAAAAGCAGAAAATGAAAATAGGTGTGGTAAGCTAATTTACTGAGATGTATATCGCCAAAATTTGCAATGACCCTAATAGCATAAGTAGCTGATTTCAACGTCTCACCAGGTCTTCAGTGTGTATTTTCCAGTTCAACCCCTCATCAATGCATACACCTAGAAATTTTGAATATTCTGCCTTAGCTAGCGATTTCTGATCGAAGTCTATATTTATTAATGGTGTCATTCCAATTACTGTGTGGAACTGTATGTACTGTGTTTTGTCAAAGTTCAACGAGAGCCCATTTGCAGAGAACCACTTAATGATTTTATGAAAAACATCGATTGCAATTTCACCAGTTAATTCTTGTCTGTTTGGTGTGATATCATCGGCTTGTTTGTACAAATCTGTTTTTTAGGTCATGAGGGAAGAACTGTTTATATTTTTGTCGGACATTGAGCGATGATAAAGCCTTCTTGCACGTTAGAGTTACGTGCGCAGCCCAATTTTTCATCTACTATTGCTCCTAGACTCTTTGCAGAAGCAGAGAAGTTGACAGTGGTCCCATTTACGGTTAAAGATGGTAGGGTTTTCCGATATTTCAGGCTAATGAGTCTAGAATGGTCAACCAGCACCGCAGCTATTAGCCGAGATACAAGAATCGCTATGATGAAGCGTTTTCACAGTTTCTATGGCGAAGTCTCACGAGTTGCTTTCGTGATGCATTCATAATTGAGACGGGTGCAGGATAGCGTGCAAACGCGGCTCGTTCTGTTTATATTTATCCGGAATCGTGGAGCGTGACGCGGCCCACGCTCGCATACAGCAAAGGCAGCCGGCTTTGTGTGGGAGGTGGCCTTTAATTAATGCTCGAGACGCGCCTTCGGTCTGCAGTGCGTGCAGCTTCGACGCGCGCCCTCACACACACGGCGGAGCTCCCCTCCCGCGTTATCCCAGCAGGGGCTTCACGCGTCAGGAACTCTGAAAGACCCGCTGCGGCCCGCCTCATCCGGTGTCGTCCCGACTCGCTTCCTGTTCTCGCCCGCTGATAGCGCGTCACAGCCGCTCCCCGACACAAATACGCTTTTCCTCCGGATGGTTATCATTTCGGAAATACCAGTAAACCCTCACCCCCGAGTCTTTAAGGAATCGAATTCCCAGCTTCAAAAGTCCGACTACCACAAAAATAAGTTAATATGTTACATATTCGACCGTAAGCATGCAAGCGAGAAAAAAGTTTGTCCGCAGCTCGTGGTCGTGCGGTAGCGTTCTCGCTTCCCACGCCCGGGTTCCCGGGTTCGATTCCCAGCGGGGTAAGGGATTTTCTCTGCCTCGTGATGACTGGGTGTTGTGTGATGTCCTTAGGTTAGTTAGGTTTAAGTAATTCTAAGTTCTAGGGGACTGATGACCATAGATGTTAAGTCCCATAGTGCTCAGAGCCATTTGAAGCATTTTTTTGAGAAAAAAGTTTAGATAAGGTCTGAAATTACGTTTGCTGGAAGTCGCCAAGTGTTCTCATTATCAACCAGTGGATTAATAAAGTCTGGTAAATTTGTGCTCCGTTTTGAGGAAAAAGCTAGTTTTTCTCTCATATCAATGCTTATGACATCATATAAACCGAACTATGTTCCGTACAATAATGTAAGTTTTCAGGTACTTTGCTTTGGACCGGCGCTGGGTTTTATGTTAGCAGAAGAGCCAACACCGTGTTACGAATGGAGGCCGAAATGCACGCGTTTTAGCTCAAGAAGGCTAGCGTGAGGAGGGAAGAACTATACTGACGTGAGGTCTGGAACATGATAAGGAATGAGAATTCAGAAATCGGACGTAATTAGTTTGATACTTAACTTTAATCCATTAATGATGAACGTCGCTCTTGACGGTACATGATTCACAATATTATCTGTTCAGAATACATTCTTGAAGATATTTCTTATAGTAACTGAATATAGCGCCTTGCTAGGTCGAAGCAAATGACGTAGCTGAAACCTATGCTAAACTGTCGGCTGTACAACTGGGGCGAGTGCTAGGGAGTCTTTGTAGACTAGACCTGCCGTGTGGCGGCGCTCGGTCTGCAATCACTGATAGTGGCGACACGCGGGTCCGACGTATACTAACGGACCGCGGCCGATTTAAAGGCTACCACCTAGCAAGTGTGGTGTCTGGCGGTTGACACCACACTGGGAACCAACGTTCTCGAAACGGCCAAGCTGGTCGAATGTTTGCTTGCTACAGATCTGAGCATCTGTGGCTATTGCTGAATGGCGGTGATTCTACAACTGGGCGACAAGCTGTTGTGTGTCGGCGCCTCAGTACGGAGTATGCAGGTCGGAGGATTTCTCGTACTGTAAAGCAAAGTAGGACTAAGGCAAATCTGACGACAGATTACAGTGGTGTTAGGGGAGGCACAAGTGTTTTGGAACACACCGTTCGATGCACATTGTTGATACGAATCCAACATGTTCCAGTGTTGACCCAATGACGTCATTGATTGCAACTGCAGCGGGCATAGGATCATTAACATTGGGCCGTGGATCAGTGGAAGCTTGTTACCTTGTAGGTGAGCATGTCATTTTGATTTTTGTAAGTTATCGATATGCACATCAGAGAGAGAGAGCAAGCTACGTTACTGTTTAACAATCTTTGGTCTTGTTGTGGCACAGTCTTTCCCTCTGCTCAGTCTGATACATTCTTAGTTGAAGTTTCGTAGGAGACGGGCGTATTCAGTAGTGCTGTGTTTACTTGTGACTGTATCTGTTAGATGAAGAAAGACTTATTGTAAAGGACAGCAAGGATGGATATCGTGTATACTGACAGGCAGAGAGAACGTAAACTTTTAACAATCTTTCGTTTAATGTAAGGTTGCAGCACTGCACAGCTAGTTTGTCGGAATGTTTACTGTCAGATAATTCAATCACTCAGAACTAAGAGAAAGACCACCCCACTTTCCTGAGTCATGCATTAAGCTCTGTGGTTTTTATAGAAATTCTCTGTTAACACTCTACCCTTTTTAAATCAATGTTCACTTTGTTAAGCACAGTATTGCCCAGACCAGTGTTATGTGTGAAGATCAAGCGGAGTATTACTCTGTCTTTTTGAATACATACTCCATTCTAAAAGAGTTCTCTTGGAATGTCATTTCATAGGAATATTTACTCTCCCCATCCCATTGGTTAAAGAAATTTTATCATTACGTATTATCACACTGCACCATATGGTATGCAACAGTTTGAATATTGTTTGGAAATTTTGATTAAAAAAACAGAAATCTAGCGTAGCCTCTAGTTGCTTGCTCTTTTCTGTTGTGCTTTCGAGAAATGTCGAACAATGTTGTCAAGACAAGAGGAAAAAGTGGAAATTTTGATTAGGGCCAGATAACTGTTTTACTTCAATTGCGCATTAAATATAAACTCAAATTGTATTTGGGCCTGTTACATTTCAATTCAAATTAGGTTCTTTTTAGTCAAAGGTTAGCACACGAGATTAAGTTGGATAATAGTTTGCGGGTACATAGTTTTGGTAATATGTAGACTTTTTGTAGAGTGGGAGGTAAATTTGGGCTAAATTTCACACAGAAACTCAGCATCAGAACGCCAGCTAAACCATATCTGACCGACCGACCTGCTGCTCCATCGCTGCCATCACTCCCAGAACTGTCCCGACAATATGGCGGCTAGCCTTTTTATAGTGGTAATGCACCCGGCACCACTTGTGCTAGAAGTTGCCAGTAATTTTGAGCATTGCACATGTGTGTCACGCGGCAGCACGTGAGGCCTACGTGACGAACAGGCCGTACGCTGCTGTCCAAGGGTTGCGTCTCGCGACGGCTCTCGAGCCTCCTGATGCGGCATAGTCCACTCTTGTTAGCAGAGTCAACATTACACATAAGCCACGTCCGGTCACGTCCGCCTCACAAGAATTTCCAAGCCTACATCTCACTTGAGTTTTAACTCTATCATTCGCGACAGCTCCTTGCACTGTGAACTGTCTTTTTGAGTGGAAATCAACGCTTCAAGGCACGAGGAGGCTTTACTGAGGCCCTTTATGCCATATTCACATGTCTTTTAGTGTCTGTACTGAGTCGCGTTGTGTGTGGAATGTTTTCCTCGGCCACCCATAAGAAAATCGCGTTATTTAAACGCTGGGCGACGCGGTGCTCACCTCCATCGCAGAGGTCTCGACAGAAGGGGGAAAATATGGGTAAGAGTGGGTGTGGAAACGTCCACGGTGGTGTTGGGTACAATGTTGGTGAGATATAGCGCCTTTGTGACATCATCAATCCAAACCACCTTAGACCTCAGATGAACTTCTGAGCTCTGGCCTGCCGACCGCTATGGCCGAGCGGTTCTAGGCGCTTCACTCTGGAACCACGCTGCTGCTACGTTCGCAGGTTCGAATCCTGCCTCGGACATGGATGTGTGCGATGTCCTTAGGTTAGTTCGGTTTAGTAGTTCTAAGTCTAGGGGACTGATGCCCTCAGATGTAGAGTCCCATATTGCTCAGAGCCATTTGAACCAGCCGGCTCTGGCCTGTTTTTGGCTGTGAAGCGTTGCCGAGCCCGAGGATGACGTCACAGAGCGCCACCCTTTTTCAGCATCACTGAGGAAAGTTGCAGACACCTGTCTGCGACCGAGCGAGGTGGCGCAGTGGTTAGACACTGGACTCGCATTCGGGAGGACGACGGTTCAATCCCGCGTCCGGCCATCCTGATTTAGGTTTTCCGTGATTTCCCTAAATCGCTCCAGGCAAATGCCGGGATGGTTCCTTTCAAAGGGCACGGCCGACTTCCTTCCCCGTCCTTCCCTAATCCGATGAGACCGATGACCTCGCTGTCTGGTCTCCTTCCCCAAAACCAACCAACCAACCTGTCTGCGTTGCAATGGGAGAGCCATTAATAGTGTTGCGCAGTGTCTCTAGTCTCATTATTATCAATTGGTTCAAATGGCTCTGAGCACTATGGGACTTAACTTCTGAGATCGTCAGTCTCCTAGAACTTAGAACTACTTAAAACTAAGGACATCACATACATCCATGACCGACGCAGGATTCGAACCTGCGACCCTAGCGGTCGCGCGGTTCCAGACTGTAGTGCCTAGAACCTCTCGACCTTACCAGCCGGCTCATTATTAGGCTACAGCCACACGAAGGTTTTTTTCACGCGCGTTTCTACCGGCGTTCACGCCGACATTATAGACCACTGCGTGTTGCATGGGGCTGGCCACACGAGGCGTTTTCGCACGCCGCGGGCCCGCAGACTTCGGCGTTCACGCTGAGCGAACGCTCTCGGGTGCATTCGTTCTGCGTGTTTTTCACGCTGGACGCTGGCCACACGGGCGGGAGACACGCTGCGGCAGAGTCCGGAACCTCAGCCCTTTCCTCCGACGCTTACCGACAATTACCGAACTGAAATCGCAGCGATGCCAACATATGCAACAATGCGTGGAGCGGTATTATTTCAATAGGTATTTCATAATAAAGAACATATGCAGTCTAACAATGCGTGGTGCGATATTATAAAAAGTAGGTATTTCATAATGAAGTAACCACACATGTCTTATTTTTGGTTTTATAACATGTCAAATGGATGATAAATGTACGTGGTTTGAAAGCCAAAGTACGAGATTTTAGTTGTTTATGTACGAGGAAAAAAGTTCTATGGTTGGCAACCCTGCTCGGCAGCTCGCTGTTCAGTTTACGGACAGAATTTGCCGTCCTCGCTTCGTTGTCATTGTAGCAGTCTTCTTTTGTTTTATAAAGTGCCAGAATGGAGCGTCTGGACAATGAAATCATTATTATGGAAGTGCAGAAACATCCATGGCTGTACAAGGGATCCGGAATAAAAAATTAGAGAAAGAAAAAGAGAATCGTGGCGAGCAGTTACAGCGGCCGTTATGGGAGAAAAATGGGATGGAACGGATAACAAGCAAAAATCAGATCTAGGTAGTTACAGACAGTAAATATTTTATTAATTGCTATAAACAGTGTACAATGAAATTTATACATGAATAAAATGTTAACAAGCCAATACAAAAATTAGTCTTCATCCGAAGAAGTTTGCATAATGATCTTGCCCTGGTACAGATCCTTGAGGGGAACAGAAGTAATCAGCAAAATGATCTCTGATACTTTTGCCACTGACCGTTCCTTTTGTCCCATGTGCCGGAATACTTTCCATTGTGCAAGTCAGTGTGTCTTCAAAATTGTAACCATCATGTTGTCTCACAAAATTGTGAAGTACACAACAAGCTTGAACAATAGTATCCGCCACATCCACTTAACATCGATTGGACGATGGAAAATTCTCCATTTATTGGATAAAATGCCAAATGCACGCGGCGTGAGAGAGGCGGCCATGTGGCCGCGCGTGTTGCGTGAATTCTGGCAGAAACGCGCGTGAAAAAAACGCTCGTGTGGCCGTAGCCTTATCGTTTTCCTTCTTTGGTCTGGTTTGTTGACTATTCAAAGGTCGTAAAATTCTTCCTAATTTTTAAAGCAGATAGCATTATCATGATTTTTAATTTTAATCCGCTACAGAAAATTTCTTTTATTTATTCACTGCAGTTTCAGTACACCTACACAGGATAAGCACGCATCCCCCGCCTTAACGCCATTTATAACTTAAAACTGTAATTGTCGCGTGGTGTTTTTGGCTGGGACATCCCACGTGATGGGTTCAGCCGCCTAGTGGAAGACCCATATCGGCCCCTTCTTAACGGATGTGTGAGAGTCGTGTCGTACATGTATCTGTGCAGGGGAGGTAAGTGTAATGGAAGCTTGTAAGAGTATACTGTAGTGTCACGTCTGCATTGTATGATGAAGATGATGATGATGATGATAGGAGAGACAGGGTGAAACCCGGTCCTGGCTCACAGCCATCTTTCCTCTAATGGCTCCAAAGGGGTCGTCGAGCGTAATGTTTCCAACTGACGGACCGATCACCATCAAGTGCCACATGCTTTACGCCACCACGAATTCTCCCCTTGCGACCATATATTAGAAATGAAAATTTCATCCACCGCCAGGATTCGAACTGGCTTACCTCGACTACAGTGGTATGCACGACACCTAATGTTAGCCGGAAAGGGGAAAAATTCAGAGTGTAACAGTTATTATCGTCAGAAGAGCGCAGCTCGTATGGACTGATGGAGAAGGAAACAAACTGTCGTCCCATTTAACGGAGCATCTTGCGGTTCATGATTCTCTGTGTCCGTTCCGGGGTATGAACTCCAGCCCTCGCGAAAGACGTTCGTTCTCACAGGTAGCGAGTTGCAGATTGCAGGCGGCTTCAGGGAGCTCGGCAGCTATCGGATTGGCTTTTCCACAGGCTGCGGCAGCGGGAGCAGACGGTAACGTGCCCCGTCGCCGGGTCGTAGGGTCACAGCGGGGCGTTGCCATGGAAACGCGACTCCGTGACTAGCCGCCGTCCGCGGCGCCTCCCCCTCCTCAGGCGGGCCCAGCAGTCCGTAGCCGGCACTACATTCCGGCTTTAAGGGCAAGGCCTACACACCCAAGTGTATAGCGCCTTCCTCAAGTCATGATTTGCATGGGTGGGGTAATGTCCTAATTTCCATGGATCATTGATTCTGTCCGTCGTTATGGAGTGAATGTATGAGTTGGTGAATGGTACACTGTGATACATTTCTGAACAGGTCCTTAGGAGAGGAAATGAATTACCGAATAAAAAATACAGGATGCCATTTAAAAAAGTCATGTCACTGTTCATATGTTTCTAAAAAACAAAGATACAACGAAGGCAGTCATGTTGATTTATGTCCCCCTGACGGCTAAAGAACATTTACTTGAAACATTTTGTAATTTGCATCTGGTCAAACAGTTATTTAGGGTGGTCAAGACAAACGGGACACCATATACAGGGTGTCACAAAAAGGTACGGCCAAACTTTCGGGAAACATTCCTCACACACAAAGAAAGAAAATATGTTATGTGGACATGTGTCCGGAAACGCTTACTTTCCATGTTAGAGCTCATTTTATTACTTCTCTTCAAATCACAATAATCATGGAATGGAAACACACAGCAACAGAACGTACCAGCGTGACTTCAAACACTTTGTTACAGGAAATGTTCAAAATGTCCTCCGTTAGCGAGGATACATGCATCCACCCTTCGTCGCATGGAATCCCTGATGCGCTGATGCAGGCCTGGAGAATGGCGTATTGTATCACAGCTGTCCACAATACGAGCACGAAGAGTCTCTACATTTGGTACCGGGGTTGCGTAGACAAGAGCTTTCAAATGCCCCCATAAATGAAAGTCAAGAAGGTTGAGGTCAGGAGAGCGTGGAGGCCATGGAATTGGTCCGCCTCTACCAATCCATCGGTCACCGAATCTGTTGCTGAGAAGCGTACGAACACTTCGACTGAAATGTGCAGGAGCTCCATCGTGCATGAACCACATGTTGTGTCGTACTTGTAAAGGCACATGTTCTAGCGCCACAGGTAGAGTATCCCGTATGAAATCATGATAACGTGCTCCATTGAGCGTAAGTGGAAGAAACTAAAATGAGCTCTAACATGGAAATTAAGCGTTACTGGACACGTGTCCACATAACATCATTTCTTTATTTGTGTGTGAGGAATGATTCCTGAAAGTTTGGCCGTAAATTGAGAGGGGGGAGGCGGAGAAAGAGGAGAGAGAGAGAGAGAGAAACAGTAAAAATGGGCTATAAAATATTTACCTGCAGAGCTACTAACACTTATTCGTCACTGATTCTGTGAGACACATCTCTTCTACAGCAAGCTCTTTGTCTACCGTGTTTTGGGAGGTAGTAGTATTTATTTATTTGTTCGTTTAACCTGGTCTAATTAGGGCCATCAGTCCCTTTCTTACATCAGACCAGGGTTACACACATGCAATAATCTATTACATGAAATTTACCTAAGAAATAACGATTTTAATTTGACAATTAGTACTGAAACGATATCAGTATCTGAAGCGGCAGTGCAAGTAATTGCACTGACTATAACTAACAAAGTTAATATTGCCGTTACTTTTACTAATGCAGCTGTTGCCACCAATAGTGCCAATACTGCTGCTGCTACTACTACTACTACTACTACTAATAATAATAATAATAATAATAATAATAATGAGACATTAATAACAACAGTGCTAGTGCCAGATATAAGAATAATTTATAGGTATGGAAATTTAAAGAGACTGCATTGGCTAAGAATACTGGGGAATGAGGAAGACCGGATTGGAAACAGAGATGTACAAGGGTGACGTGTGCGTACAGGGACAATGTTGATCCTTATTGTTGCTGTAGCATGTATGTCATTACCTGTTTTCTGAATCTGGAGATGTTATCTAGTTCTCTAATACAATGCGGGAGTTTGTTCCAGAGTCGGGTTCCTGCTGTTGAGAAAGAGCAAGACCGTTAAAGCCGAGGAGAGATATGAGGGGCAGTGTTCATAGATAAAACAGTAGAGAAGACAAAGGGTATGGAAATATCACAGTAGCAGGCTGAACATGTATCCACAGCTGTTAAGGTATGCACTTTACAGCACATGTTTGTGTGTGTTTTGTATTGAACTGGGGACCTAGAAAGGAACGAGAGGCTTCGTCCGGTCGTAACGCTCAGTGGTTCACAACCCCACAACAGGCCACAGCAGTCCACCCACCCCGCCGCCGCCCCACACCGAACCCAGGGTTATTGTGCGGTTCGGCCCCCAGTGGGATCCCATCCCCTCCTCCCCCCCCCCTCCCCCCGGGGAACGTCTCATACCAGACGATTGTAACTCCAAATATTTGCGTGGTAGAGTAATTATGGTGTATGTGTACGTGGAGACAGTGTTTGGGCAGCAATCGCCGACATAGTATAACTGAGGCGAATAAAGCAACCTGCCCGCATTCGCCGAGGCAGATGGAAAACCGCCTTAAGAACCATCCACAGGCTGCCAGCACACCGAACATCTACATTGATCCGCTTGGTGGATTCGTGCTGGGGACCGGTACGCCTTTCCGCTCGGGAAGCAGCGCGTTAGACCGCGCGGCTAGTCGGATGGGCTACAGCACATGTTTACTGGAGATGGTTTCATTGTTCTAGTCCACAGTAGCACCTCACAACACTGAAAGAAAAAAAAGCTGTTAGTAGTAGAAGGGATGTGTCTCACAATAGTGAAGATGAACAAGTGCTCGTAGCTCTTAAGGTATGAATTTTGAGGTTTGCTAGACCTTTTTTTCTTGTTTTGGTAAGTACTATCAGCTCTGAAAGTTTGTTGGCGGTGTTCTGTTTAAACCCGGTCTAAGCACGTGAAGCACTATCTGATGTCACAAATCACTGCTCTGGAACCTTCCTGCTCCCTGTGTGTGAGAAGACGCGGCTGACTGGAGACAAACGCCACGGAGGCGAGCCGCCTAGCCGCTCCACTGCTCGTCGCGTCGCGTCGCGTCGCGTCGCGCTGACCCCGTTGGCAAATCCCCCTCTGATCCTGCGGGCCGCACTTCATAACTCGGCTAATGCCCGGCCCGTCAGATTTATCGGCCTGCCGCTGCGCTGACCTCTCCAGCATCACAAGTGGGGGACGAAGCCTCTGTGTGCACGCGGCCGCTCGTGCTGGCTATAACGCAGGCGCGGCGGCTGTTTCGTTTCCAGGACCTGTTCCTCAACGCATTAGCGCATTATATCTTAAGATAAGCAGCTTCGATACGAAGGGACGAAGCGCGCTGAATATAGAAACTGCCTCAGCGTAAGCCCTCTTACCACCAAGCGTGATTTAAAACGAGATGCACACCGTGACCGGTGATCGCTCAGATGCGATCACAACACGGGACGTGCTCATCAATGTAATGTACGACCACGGTGCTCTCCAGAGGCAGCTGTCAGTTTGTGCAGATCATGATACTCTCAGAAAACCTCAAGTTTTATGAAACTGGTGGCTTTACACATGGATGAATTGAATGATAAGAATCAGAATGCAAAAGGAAGTGCTGAATAATTCATTGTCGCAAAGATATAAAATTTTAGTGATGAGGTGGAAAAAAAAAGACTCTCAAAGGGAGTCTCACGGGGTTCAGTTTTGGGTCCACTCCTATTCCTTATATATGTTTGAATGACCTTACACTTAACATTCAAGAAGCAAAATTAGCACTTTTTGCAGATGATACTAGTGTTATAACAATCCAATAAGAGAGAAAGCAACAGAAGAGTTTGTAAATGATCTTTTCTAAAGAATGAATAAGTGGTATCCTGAAACCGGACTCAACCTAAAAAAAAATATATATTACTTTCCGTTCTGTACAACAAATAGTCATGCCAACAACTGTTGCAGCACATGAGCAGTTGTCAGTAAAGAGGGTAGAATGCTTCAGTTTTTTGGATAGACATATTGTTGAAAAACGAACTGGAAGAAGCATATTACTAAGCTTCTCAGACAATTAATTTCAGATACTTTTGCGCTGTGGAAGCGAATGAATCACCCTCCTGACATATTTTGCATATGATGTATTATGAACAACGTTCTGAGGTAACTCGTCACTTAGAAAGGAAGTACTGATTGTATAAAAGCGAGCAATAAGAATAATATGTTGTTCTCACCCACGCTCGTCATGTAGGTGCGTCTTCAAGGAACTAGATATTTTAACGGGGCCGCCGCAATACATACACTATGTGATCAAAAGTACCCGCACACCTGGCTGAAAATGACTTACAAGTTCGTGGCCCCCTCCATCGGTAATGCTGGAATTCAATATGGTGTTGGCCCACCCTTAGCCTTGATGACAGCTTCCATTCTCGCAGGCAAACTGTCAGTCAGGTGCTGAAAGGTTACTTGGGGAATGGCAGCCCATTCTTCTCGGAGTGCTGCACTGAGGAGCGGTATCGATGTCGGTCGGTGTGGTCTGTCACGAAGTCAGCGTTCCAAAACATCCCAAAGGTGTTCTATAGGATTCAGGTCATGACTCTGTGCTGGCCAGTCCATTACAGGGATGTCATTGTCGTGTAACCACTCCGCCACAGGCCGTGCATTATGAACAGCTCGTCGATCGTGTTGAAAGATGCAATCGCCATCCCCGAATTGCTCATCAACAGTGGGAAGCAAGAAGGTGCTTAAAACATCAATGTAGGCCTGTGTTGTGATCGTGCCTCGCAAAAAACAAGGGGTGCAAGCCCCCTCCATAAAAAACACGACCACACCATAACACCATCGCCTCCGAATTTTACTGTTGCCACTGCACACGCTGGCAGATGGCGTTCACCGGGCATTCGCCATACCCACACCCTGCCATCGGATCGCCACATTATGTACCGTGATTCGTCACTCCACACAACGCTTTTCCACTATTCAATCGTCCAATGTTTACTCTCCTTACACCAAGCGAGGCGTCGTTTGGCATTTACCGGCGTGATGTGTGGCTTCTGAGCAGCCGCTCGACCATGAAATCCAAGGTTTCTCACCTGATAGATGTCTGCGTATTACACATTACGACCCTCTTCCATTGTCGGCGGTCTCCGTCTGTCAACAGACGAGGTCGGCCTGTACGGTTTTATCTGTACGTGTCCCTTCACGCTTCTTCACTATCACATCGGAAACAGTGGACCTAGGGATGTTTAGGAGTGTGGATATCTCGGGTACCGACGTATGACACAAGTGACACCCAATCACCTCACCACGTTCGAAGTCCTTGAGTTCCGCAGAGCGCCCCATTCTGCTCTCTCACGATGTCTAATGACTACTGAGGCCGATGATGTGTAGTACCTGGCAGTAGGTGGCAGCACAATGCACCTAATATGAAAAACGTATGTTTTTGGGGATGTCCGGACACTTTTGATCACATAATGTATATTCGCCCATGAAATTAGTCATAAATAATCCCTCACAATTTGAGACGAACAGTAATGTCTATATCTAGAGCACTGGAGGGAAAAAGATCTTTATTGCCCATTGTTAAAGCTATCAGTGGCTCAGAAAGCACTTGAATATGCAGCAACAAAAATTTTTCATCATTTGCTAATAACACAAAATGTCTGACGGATAGCGAAGCTAGTTTCAAACCTAATTTAAAATCGTTTCTCCTGGTCAATGCCTTCTATTCCATTGACGAATTAAGTGTAGCTGCGTGAAGCGGAGTAAAAGAATAATGGGTTCATTAATGTTAACACTGACCCTGTATACATATCCTGTAAACTGACTCGTCCCAAATCATTTTGATAAAAGAATCGTTCAAAGGGTCTATGCCACAAGTAACTAACATCTCGCCCACCAGCCACACGGATTTGGTTTCCACAAATTTAGCACGAGTGAAACAGCTGCGCTAACGTGATCGTCGATTTTGAAAGACGCGCAGAGGAAAAGTGCCTTGTGGGGATGTCAATGGATTCAAACGTGATTACACTTCGAAAAGAGAGCTTTAAAATATTTTATTACTCTTGATTGCATAACTGAATAAGAAAACGAAGTCCAAACGTGTGGAAAGACTGAAAAATTTACGTAAAACTGGGCAACGAACATGCGAGAATAAAGGACGTTTTGATCTGACGAGCTGCAAAAATCTCCCTCTGTCCCTGCTGTCGTGTCACAGACCTTCCTAACCGTCGGCCCTAACATTACTTTCACAAGAGGAGGGAAGATTACGTCTGTTGCGTATTTGTGAAATGTGTGAATAAAATCAACAATATCGCCAGTTGCAGGGTTCGTAATGTAATACGGTTTCTGAATACAAAAATTCGGCGCTATAGAAATGTACAGATAGGTAATCAACGTTTATAGAAATGTGAAGCATGAAGCTCAAATTTGGAAATGATGCATCATGTTTAATGGCGCATGAACGAATATCCCTGATGCAGCACGATCAACCCGACCTTCAGCTGTGACTGACTAACTCAAATCAAGGCTTGAGGATAAATTCGACAGGACAGACGTTTCACTCTTCATCGATTACACTTGTGCTTCCCTTAAATCTTACGCTGTTCTTCATGAAATTGTTTGTCGTGATTTGGGCTGAGTATGCCGGATACGTTCTTTGACTTTTGACGGATGAACCCATAAAACAAGGAATAGGAGTTTTCTCACTAAGTTTCGTAAGGGAACCGAGGAGTTTTTGATTTACGAGGGGCGTTCAATAAGTAACGCAACACAATTTTTTTCTGAAAGCAGGCTGGTTTCATTCAGGATTGCAATGCACCGTTTTATTATTCACTCTTAGGCTACAAAACATAATCTCCGTTCAATGCGACAGCAATGCGCCCCCTCGCTGGGAGAGCCTGTTCCTCTCTACTGGTTGACATTGCAGCCAACGTCCTGCTGCATCAATAACCTACCAACCACCTACGTACTGCTTCCCGCGGGGAGGATCCTTCAGTTTGACAAACAAATGGAAGTCGGAAGGTGTGAGATCCGGGGTCTAGGGTGAATGAGTAACAACATCCAATGAAGTCATTTCTTCCATCTCCTGAGGGTAGCACAACAGACTTCAGAGATGATCGTTGCACCACGAAAGAGGACGTCAAGCAGAATAGCCCCTTTAGCGTCCAAGAAGACCATGTCTTCACTCGGTGACAGTGCGGCTGTGAACTATCTATTCGGCGGAGAGCTGCTGTGGCAGCACTCCGTGGAATGCAGTTTTGTTTCAGGTCCGAAGTGATGAATCCAAGTTTCCCCGCCTTGACGATATTCGACAAAAATTGTCGCGATCAGGCTTGTAACACGCAAGAAATTCTGCACAGATGGTCTTTCGTTGTTCGGCGAGGAATCCAGCAGACACACACCTGTGAGTACTCCAACTGCTGGACGAGTGTGTCAGCACTATCAACAGAGACGTCTAGTTGAACAGCGACGTATTTGTGATGCATCTATCACCTCGAACGAGTGTGTCCACACGTTCCACCACTGCATGAGTAAGAGCAGTGTGCGGCCGGTCGGCACACGTGAGATCAGACAGATTTGAGCTACCCAAATGCGACGATGACAGAAGTCTGGCCCATCGACCTACGCGACTAACCGTGCTTGTGTTCACTGCCAGGTGTCGGTAGTCATGCTGCGATGCTCTGGTTTTCCGCCAAAACAAACTCAGTGACAGCTCTCTGCTTGAAACGAACCTCCGTTACAGACGCCATTTTGAAGGCTACGTATAGTGCCGCTACCGAATGAGAAAGTTCATGATACTATAGGGGCTGAAGCAGGAATATTCCACGATGTCCTACAACAAATTCCGAATTTTTTCAGCTGGCCTAGAAAATAGATACGTTGCGTCACGCCTCTGGTATATAGTTGGTGAGATCTGCGTATCGCTAAGTAGCGTAGGCATAATGCGCCAATGAATGGAATGGCATCATTAATTATCTCCAACAAAACCAAAGAAAGCCCACGAATTCTGAGCACCAAACGCGTTATGGCGACAGTGTTTTGAGATCGAAAGTTTGTCGCGCTCATCGACTTTGTGCGTAGAGAAGAGAATATAAATACTCGTATAGCAGTGTACTGTCTCTTTTCCATCCCTGTTGATCCCCAGTTCGATTACTCCCTCTTCCCGGATGTCCGCGATCGAACTGACACCTCTGTCCCTCCCCTCTCTCCTGGTTTCCAGTACTTGGACAACATTGCACACACGGAACTCAATGCCCCTATCACTACACAGGATCTCATTGCTACACTCCGCACAAAACGCAACACCGCTCCTGGTCACGATCGTGTCACCTACCGTCACCTTCGTGAAGCTCCTGTCTCTTTCCTCTCCATCCTGGCCAGGCTCTACAATGTAGTCCTGTCCACCGGCTACTACTCCGACCTCTGGAAAACCTCCCGTATCCTGATGTTCCTTAAACCTGGCAAACCGCCGTCCGCCGTCTCCTCCTACCGTCCCATCAGCCTTACCTCGGTCTTCAGCAAGGTCCTGGAATCTATCCTCACCCGCCGCATCCACCAGCATCTCCGCCAGCACCGCCTCCTTCCCGTTACCCAGTGTGGCTTTCGGCCGTCCTTCTCTTCCGACGATCTTCTCCTTCACATCACTCATCTCCTTTCCGACCAGCTTAATTCCCGTCGCTCCGCAATCTTCCCCTCCCTGGACCTCGAACGAGCTTATGACCGCGTTTGGCATTCCGGTCTCCTCTTCAAGCTCCAAACCTTCGCCCGTCCCATTGACTACGTCCTTCTGATCGGCTCCTTTCTCTCTCACTGTCCTTCCTACGTCACCATCCATAACACCGACTCCTACACATTTTTCCCCTCCACCGGTGTGCTCCAAGGCTCCGTCCTCTCCCCCCTTCTGTACCTTTTGTATACGGCGGACATGCCGCCGCCGTCACCCCCCGTCCACCTCCTCCAGTTTGCCGATGACACCGCCTTCCTTGCCCTTGCCCCCACCCTGCAGCGCTCCCAACACCTTCTCCAATCCCATCTTGACCAGTTCACCGCTTGGAGCAACCAGTGGTTGCTCAAGGTCAATCCCTCCAAGGCGATCATTGTAGGCAAAACCACCCCTTCCTTCCGCCTCCTTGATTTCTATCTCACCATCTATGGCTGTCCTATAGCCCTCACTCCCACCCTTACGTACCTTGGCGTCACCCTCGACCGTCGCCTCTCCTGGATTCCCCATCTCCGGACAATCCAAGCCAAGACACGCTCCCAACTCTGTCTCCTCAAGCTCCTTTCCGGCCGTACGTGGGGTCTGGACCCCTCCACCATCCTCCACACCTATAAATCCCTCATCCGCCCTATCCTTTGTTATGCCCATCCAGCTTGGATCTCCGCCCCCCCCCCCTACCTTTTACAAATCCCTCGAAATCCTTGAACGCCATGCTCTCCGCCTCGCCTATCGCATCCATCTCCCCTCCCCCACGCGGATCCTATATGATCTCATCCCCTTCCCCCACCTCCTCCTCTTCCTTGAAAGGATACGGATCCTGTACACCTCCCGCAAACTCGACCCTCCTCATCCGCTTGTCTCACCCATCCTCTCCCACCCCCGCCCACTGCCGCGCCTGTATTCCCACGTCCCACCTGGTCTCCATCTCTCCACCCTCCTTACCCTCTCCCAAGGTGGCTTCCGCCAGCTCCCCCTCCCTGATGATGTCCTCCTCCCCTCCATCTACCCCTCCTATCAACTTTGATCCTCCTCCCTCCCCACTTCCTATGTCCTTTCCTTTCGGCACCCTCCCTCCAAAAATGGGTTCAAATGGCTCTGAGCACTATGGGACTTAACAGCTATGGTCATCAGTCCCCTAGAACTTAGAACTACTTAAACCTAACTAACCTAAGGACATCACACAACACCCAGCCATCACGAGGCTGAGAAAATCCCTGACCCCGCCGGGAATCGAACCCGGGAACCCGGGCGTGGGAAGCGAGAACGCTACCGCACGACCACGACCCTCCCTCCCTTCTTTTCCCTTCCCTTCTCTTTCCTTTTCCCCCGTCCCCTCCCTCCTCCCCTCTTCCCCCGGGCTTCCCCTCCCCCTTTTCCCCTTCCCCCTATCTCCCCTGCCCATGGGATCTGCTCTCCCCTCCCCCCCCCCCTCCTCCTCGTCTCTTGGCAGGTCCCCGGACTCGTACACGGTTAGTGAACATTCGCGCGCCGGAGATCAACGCCTCGTGTTCTGTGTATGCCGTCGTTTTGTGCTTAAGTGGTTCAGTGTTATTCGTTTGTGCACCTACGTTCGCGTGTGACGATTTTCGTCTCTGTCTGTGTCCAAGTGTCTGCACAATTTTATCTTGGACTCTACGCCCGTGAACGGCACCTTGTATTTTAAAAAGTGTTTGTCTCCGTTTATATGTCCACCATCTTTTTTTCTAATTGTCTTCATTTGTATCTTTGTGTTTCTCTGCGGCCAAAGAGCGGCGTGGTATGCTGCTGCAGGCCTGCCTGTAAACAGGTTTCAAAATAACAATAAAGAAAAAAAAAGTGTACTGTCACAGCCTTCATCGACTGTGCCGCGCCGTCCAAATTGGCACGAATTGTCACCCAGCAGCATAGTACTTCACGATAACGCTCGCTCATATTCTGCTGCGTTGACGGATTTGATTCTGCGGTTTAAATGATGGAAAGTTTTTGAACAACCGCCTTATAGCTTGGACTAAACCCCAAGTGATTACTATATTTTTCGCAAGTTGAAGGAGTTTTTTTGGTGGAAAGCATTATGGAAGCAACAGGCTGAAAAAACACGTTGTTTCTTTTCCCTTTATTGAGATTCGATTCCCCCCGAAGGGGGCGGGCTGGCAGGAGCTTAGTACGCCGCTCTTCAGCCTACAGAATTTTTTTAAAAAAATGAAGATAATAAATAATAAAAGCAGGCGATAAAATTGGTGACTTAAGTGGTAAAATGGCGGAAAATTGTGGAAATTAAAGCATAAAATACACAGGAAGCAGACAGGTAAAATAATAGGCAATTAAAAAACACGGTACAGTCTGGTTTCTGTTTGCAAGAGATATAAAAATCACACCCAGCGACAGCATGATTCCTGTTTGCAACACTTTGGGAAAGACACACAACACAGAACATGCACTTAAACACTGGATTAAGAAGTTGGTACAAATATGACACACCACAGCCGAGAGCAGGTGGGAGGAACCTGGACAGATGATGGGAAAGAAAAGGGGAAAGGAGAGGAAAAACGAAGTGGGGGGGGGGAGGGGGTGGGAGCCGACGGAGGACGAGGACTCATAAGAGGACGGGGAGGAGGAAGCTGGGCAGACGCGAGTGGGAGTGGGGAAAGGCAGAGGAGGGGAATGCAAATGGGCTCGGGGGGTGGGGGGGAGAGAAGGGAGGCAGAGGGTAGGTGGGGAAAAAACAGGATGGACGAGGGCGAAGAGGGAGCCCAGGGAAAGGACAGAGGAAAGGAGGGGGAGGTGAGGATCAGAGTTGATACGAGGGATAAATGGAGGGAGAGAGGGCATCATCCGGGAGGGGGAGTTGATAGAAGCCACCTTGGGAAAGGAGATGAAGGGTGTAGAGATGGAGGGTAGGGGGGACACAACAGGGAAGGCGCGGCAGAGGGTGGGGGTTGGAGAGGAGAAGAGCAACCAGGGGATGAGGGGGACCAAGGTGGCGGGAGGTGTAGAGTATGCGGATATGTTCGAGGAATAGGAGCAGATGGGGGAAAGGACTCAGGTCGTACAGGATCCGCGTGCGGGGGCACGTTGTTGACTGGATGATCAACTTCACCGCACCTCAGTATGCAGAATGTATGGCAAAGCTTGTGGAGTGCTACGACATATCTGAACTTCAGGGGCAATTACGAACAGCTAAATCATCAAAATATGTTTTAAAACTAAGTTTCTCTCAATATCTCAGATAAAACGTCTGGAGAAACGAATGTTCTTTACTTCTTAATGAGCATCGTAGCTGTCTAAACTCAACAATCTTGGCGGGCCGCACGTGATTGTAAAGCCACTCGCCAGATGCCGCACGAGGCTAGCGCCGGCTCGCTAGAGGGCGTGCCCAGTTTAGCCGCCGCCAGCGCCTCGCGTGGGCGTCATCTGAGGGCGCCGACCTACAAAACTACAGCCTCCGCTTCCCATACGTTAGTAAAACATCCAGAAACGTTCATATCACCATCCTAGTATACGGTCCCACTTGAACGTACAGTAGAGAAGTAGTAGATGCGTTCCAATAAGATGTGTGCTCGGTTGAAATTGTGACGTTCAAATCGATCTTGTGTACTGGTCCACGTTTTGTACGCCGTCTTTTTTAATTGTCTGTCTATTATTTTACCTGTCAGCTTCCTGTGTATTTTATTAGCATCGCCGACCTTTTGTTTTATGTTTTAAGTTCCACAATTTTCCGCCATTTTACCATTTAAGTCACCGATTTTATCGCCAGCTTTTATTATTTATTATCTTCATCTTTTTACAACAAATTCTGTAGGCTGAAGAGTGGCGTACTAAGCTGCTGCTCCCCTTCGGGGGAATCGAAACTCAATAAAGAAAAAGAAAAGTTTTATAGCACGTGACTGAAATCTGACGTAGCTTTCATGTCACATGAGAGAACAATTTCGTTGCCCACCAGTAGCTTCCTTAAAATTAAAACTGTACTCAGATCGAGTACTTTAAATTTTCCTTTTCCTGCAAAAACTGAATTATTGGAGGAAGGAATAACGGTAGGAAAAATAACAGAAATCAATTATCTATTTGCAGCTTTCCATAACGGGCGATCAAAAAGTTCCCGTTTGAGGGCGTTACTGCATTGTGTATGCATCCCAGCGCAACTCTTGTGTGGGCATATGCGTCATGTGGGCAAGGGGTTAGTGTGGTCTGATAGTCCTGATTACCAAATGGCTCAAATGGCTCTGAGCACTATGGGACTTAACATCTGAGGTCATCCGTCCCCTAGACCTTAGAACTACTTAAACCTAACTAACCTAAGGACATGACACACATCCATGCCCGAGACAGGATTCGAACCTGCGACCGTAGCGGTTGCGCGGTTCCAGACTGAAACGCCTAGAACCGCTCGGCCACACAACAATTAACCGTCGGTGCCGATTATCATCCATTTGTTCTTAGCTCATTCCAGGTGAATCCTATGACCAGCTTGCGGAGCGTAACGCTACCTTGAGAGACAGGTAGCGCAGCCAGGCCAAGATCTATTCCGTGGAACAGATTAACGACAGTGGCCGGTGCTTCGGCAAATGTGAGTGTGGTTTTTAGGCGTTTTCCCACGATCTTTTAGGCAAGTGCTGGGGTGATCCCCTATTTCCATCTCAGAAAATACGCTACACACGCAGAACAAAGTTTACACAATTCGCACACAGGTGGCGCACACGATTTCCTGACGACTTCAGCGAGACACAGGCCTTTCGGCTGCATAGTAACACAAAATAAACTTGCCAAATTCCGAGTACAGCGGAGTTCCTACTATGCAGAATTAACGTTAAGAAGAGGAAGAAGAAGAATTCCACGTGAGTCAAAAGTCGGTGCGTACTACACCACATTGGCTGTTTTTAGGGCTTTCCTCAATCGGTAAAAATTTTGTTTTCTGTCTGTCCGTCCGTGCGTCCGACTGTTAACACCATTTTTTCTTAGAAACTCGTACAGGCAGCAAGTTGAATACGGTATACGGTCTCTTGGCCGTGTTAAAAATTTAAGATTGTAAGTCAACGCACTCAAATGATACGGCCATTTATGTCACATATTTTGTCACTCATCAGAACTTATAGTTGAACTATCTACACACAAAATGAAGTTTGTACGGAACTCGATTCTCTTCAAGGACAGAAATGTCTCAGCCGTCTTCTAGGTAACTGAACTCACTCACTGCAAAATTCATCCTTATTTTCTTATCCATCGAATTTCTGACTAATTTGATTTCTTTTTAACACTTTGACCGTACTGTGGAGAGGGAAAACAGGATAAATAGAATCAAATCGTTTGAGATGAGACGCTGATAATTCAGTAGACTGATAAGATGAGAAAATCCTTCAGACTCGCCTTTGAAATGAATAAGGAGAAAATACTGATCGCAAACAGGAAGGGAAGATAGTGACATTTTTAAAGACGTCATCGAATTACTTCTGTGATACTTGAGGGGGCTGGAGAAGGTAAAAACTGTAGCAGAAGACACTTATTGGAATATATCCATCAAATAAACGAGGAGGATGCGTGTACGCTCTATAGTCAAATGAAGAGGTTGGAACTTGGAGGAAGCTGCGGCGTGCCGCATCAAACCAGTAAGGAGACCTATACAAAGAAATGAGAGAAGAAATGCCTTAACCCAAAGTGTGGCTCTCCTACGAAACTAGAACACTTCAGTGACGTATATTGTGTAAAATATAGCCTGTTAGCGATCAAATAAAGCGCATTTCACTTGTAAAAATAAATCAGAAACTTTCATAGCCAAAGCATATGTCGTGAGGAACACGTTGATGCCGCAGGTAAATTTCGTGAACAGCTACGTCACCACGCACTGCTTTGTAACTTTCTAGTTACCACTTTAAACGTACCCACGAAAATTTAACATTAGATAAAAGGCAGATTGTTGGCCTGTACTAAGCAACTAAAGACAACGAAATGCAGCTATTTAATTAAAAAAATGCAGGAAATGATCACTTCATGGATTGCGCGTCAAAGCAATTTCTAAGAGAGCATTTCGAAACTGTCTCATCACTTACCGTTTGGTTTAGTTGACAGCTGTTGTCTAGCTTTCTTTATTCTTACAAGGAGGGATCCCCAGCGTTGGGAACAACATTTTGAAACAGTATGTACGGTGGTGTGGGATAAGGTCCCAGGTGTTACATCCTGTAGCCATATACTGTCGTAGGCTCTCGTTTGCAAGTAATCGCAGAAAAAAGTATCGGAATTTCGCATAACGCGCAGTAACTTTCCAGGTCAGGGTAAGAACCTCGCATGGAGAAGGTTGTGGGTTCGGATCTCATTAGATGCTACATTTCTTTTTTATTTTTATATCTTTATCGAAATGTCTCTGATCATTATTTTTATTCAATTAAATGGTTTAAACATAATTTTTTGTTTCTATTACTTTGTCATATTTTTTTAATCACCACATAAACTTTTTCATTTGTACTCATTTATTCTTTATATCATTATTTTTCCACACGGAATTTTTGTGATTGTGCATTTAATTGTATTTCTTTACCTAGTGTTATATTTAAACAAAAAAACCACACACCCCGGTTCCCAGAACTTCTGAAGATAGACGTTGTCTGTGCCTATTGTATCACGGACACGGTCCCTTTGACCAGAGATGACACTAAACCCGCCCAAAGATGAAAACAACCATACATAAGCAGCGTCTATAAGACGAAGGGGTTCCGCCAGCCCATCAGTTCCAGTCACTCCACCAGGAAGGAGGTACTATGATCGTGTTGTCTGTAGTTCAAAAATGCCTAGACAGTCAATACCGCGGTTCGATTGCGTCCGCATTGTTACTCTGTGCCAGTAAGGGCTCTCAACAACGGAGTGTCCAGGCGTCTCGGAGTGAACCAAAGCAATGTTGTTCGGACATGGAGGAGATACAGAGAGACAGGAACTGTCGATGACATGCCTCGCTCAGGCCGCCCAAGGGCTACTACTGCAATGGATGGCCGCTACCTAAGGATTATGGCTCGGAGGAACCCTGACGGCAACGCCACCATGTTGAATAATGCTTTTCGTGCAGCCACAGGACGTCGTGTTACAACTTAAACTGTGCGCAGTAGGCTGCCTGATGCGCAACTTCACCCCCGACGTCCATGGCGAGGTCCATCTTTGCAACCACGACACCATGCAGCGCGGTACACATGGGTCCAAACAACATGCTGAATGGACCGCTCAGGATTGGCATCACATTCTGTTCACCGATGAGTGTCGCAAATGCCTTCAGCCAGACAATCGTCGGAGACATGTCTGGAGGCAACCCGGTCAGACTGAACCCCTTAGAGACACTGTCCGCGAGTGCAGCTGTTTTGGGGTGGAGCCCACGTACATCGCTGGTGGACATGGAAGGCGCCGTAACGGCTGTACGATACGTGAATGCCATCCTCCGACCGATAGTGCAACCATATAGGCAGCAAAGTGACGAGGCATTCGTCTTCATGGACGACAATTCGCGCCCCCATCGTGCACATCTTGTGAATGACTTCCTTCAGGATAACGACGTTGGGGACTAGCATGTTCTCCAGACATTACCCTATCAAACATGCCTGGGATAGGTGGAAAAAGGCTGTTTATGGACGACGTGACCCACCAACCACTCTGAGTGATCTAGGCCGAATCGCCGTTGAGGAGTGGGACAATCTGGACCAACAGTGCCTTGATGAGCTTGTGGATAGTGTGCCACGACGAATATAGGCATGCATCAGTGCAAGAGGACGTGCTTCTGGGTATTACAGGTACCGGTGTGTACAGCATTCTGGACCACCACCTCTGAAGGTCTTGCTGTATGGTGGTACAACATACAATGTGTGGTTTTCATGGGCAATAAAAAGGGCGGAATTGATGTTTATGTCGATCTCTATTCCAATTTTCTGTACAGGTTCCGGAACTCTCGGAACCGATGTGATGCAAAACTTTTTTTGGTGTGTGGATTTATACTGACTGTGAAATGATATCAAAAATGTATTTTTCGTTACAAGATTTGTATTTTTTTGGATGGTAATCGTCATATAAACATTTAAAACATAAATATATAAACATAAACATTTAAAACATAAATTCCTATTGCACTATGGACAAAATAACTCAGATGAAGATTTAAACGAAAGAAGGGATTATAAGTAAAAAAGAACAGCACAGAAGTCAAGAAAAATGAAGAATGGAAATAATAAATGCAACAACATGGACGAAAATATAAGACGATAAGTGAAAGAAATTAAATCGAAATTGATACATAAAATTAAACAAAATCACTAGAAACAAATATTCCGAGTGGAAAAAGAATGATAGGAAAGAAAAGTAAGAGGAAATTAAAAAATTGGTGCAATGATTAAAACAATGTGACAAATGAATAGAAATAAAAAATTACATTTAAACCAAGAAATTGAATAAAAATAATAATCAAAGTCATTTGGGCAAAGTTTTAAAATTTAAAGCCCCTAAAGAAGTTCAAACTCACAATCTTCTGCATGTGTTTCCCAACACTATCCATTACATTACTCAGCCAATCCATGCTATACTCTCTTTTTAAATTCATTGCACGTCACGCAAAATCTCAAAAAATTTTTTTCGTTGATTACTCATAAACGAGGGTCCACAAGGATGAGTGGCTGTAGGGTGTGATACCTGTGATGTTCACCTACATCATCACCGTATAGATGGTTTCAAAAATTCAGTCCCACCACTGCTGAGGACCTCTCCTTGTTAGATAAAGAACGAATGGACTGACAGTACTGAAGACGCAGGTGTTAGACGACATCTCCACTGCAGTTGGCAGCAGTTACAGTCGTCGTCGTCTTGTCTGAAAACGCGCACGTCATCAACATGTTTGTGGCGGTAGGTGAACTGTGATGGCAGATCAGGGAGGAGGCACGTGCGTCAGCCGGGTGACATCGGCACAGGCCATTTCGAGGTCTGCTGCAACTGACGCGCACAGTTCTTACTTCACACGTCAGTGTTGTCTAGGTGATTAGAGGTCGAACTTGCGGATACTTTCCTTTTTTTTCTCAGCGGTATCCTCGTCAAGATGCGGCCAGCCACCACTTTATCTCCTGTGTCAACTTCTCCATATCACAGTAGCACTTGTATCCTCAATTGTTCGTTGAATATGTTCCAATTGCTGTTTCCCCCTACAGTTTGGGCTCTCTAGGGCTTCCTCCAACACCTTGCAATTTGTTCGCTGATGATCCAACACAGTGCCACATCATCTTCTCCGTTTATCTAAGGTATTCTACACGCGCCCAAAAATCATGCAACTGTGCACTCGCTTCATGAGAGTCTACAGAAAAGATTAGAATTTAATTCAGGGCACTGGTACAAAGACTCGTTATCAGCAACCACTCGCCTTCTCCAAGCTAGCGAAATACTGGTGGTGGAAATTTCTTCCAGCAGCAAAAACTGTATAGACTCACTAAGTCTAGTGCAACAGGCCAAGTGTGACTTAGAATGTCCATAGTCGCCGATTCGACTTAGACGTTTGTCGTAGCGTTGTACCAACTTTCCAATACCCTTGTTATAGAATGCAGCCCGCCAGTGCGTTCCGCCAATTCTCTACGCTGGCCTACAGCTTGTTGTCTGTGCCAAAATGTTGTCTTCATAGGCCGGCCGCGGTGGTCTAGCGGTTCTAGGCGCTCAGTCCGGAACCGCGCGACTGCTACGGTCGCAGGTTCGAATCCTGCCTCGGGCATGGATGTGTGTGATGTCCTTAGGTTAGTTAGGTTTAAGTAGTTCTAAGTTCTAGGGGACTGATGACCACAGATGTTAAGTCCCATAGTGCTCAGAGCCATTTGAATTTGTCTTCATAGCCAGCGGTTCACGTGAGCAGAGATGAAACTCAGAGGGAGATAATTACGGGCTGTATTGTGGGTAATCAAACATTTCCAATTGAAAACGATACAGGAGCATCTTCATTGCCCGTGCAGAATGAGGCTGAGAACTGTCTAGAAGAAGAAATGGCACGACAGTAATGTAATGTTGGCTGCATAGCTTCAGGCGAAATTTCTCACCAGGCCCTCGTACCTGGTGAGAGACACTAGTGTTCTAGGTATCTTTATGTGCTGCCTGTGTGCTCAGAACTAAAAAGAACAACGTAACGCGATCGACGGGCATACTAGAGACACTGCCCAACACACCTGCGCAAAACTTCATCGGATTTTCACTGTGGTTTCCATTTCGCGACAGATCGTTCCTTACTTTCGGAATAACCCTCGTATACTGATTCAGCTTTGAAGATGCTTACATGCAATTGATATCATCATATAATGTTTATATCCATCTACAGTTACAGCACAGTATTCTTAGACGCTCCTAGCCTAATTCAATTACAATTAAGTTAGAAGAAGGTAGCAACCTAAGTCATTAGTTTAGTAACGCACTTTGTTATAAAAGCTGATCTTTACTTAGAAGTCCAATACAATATGCCACAACGAATCAACAAGTCACAGCAATAACTTTATAAAATTTTAGAGTTTACAATTTCATATATGATCGGTGCTCCAGAATCAAAATTCCAAGTCATGTATTACACATTCTTCAAATTCCTTCACTGAGTAAAATACTTTATCTTTTACCCATCTCCTATAATTTTTTCCAGTTCTCTTAAAGGCGCTGAGTGGGCAGTTTGTAGGCAGTCAGTTAAAATATCTGAGACGAAGATAGTTGTAACTATTGTGGACATTTGCAAGTCTGCCATATGGCTTACCAGTTACATATCTATTTCTTGTTTTATGATGATGTAACGACGTCCTAAGATCCAAGTTACACAAGCTTTTCTTTAACGTATACTAAGCAACCATAAATACACAAATAGCAAGTGGAACACCACAAGCGTATTTTCAAAGCATTGTTATTCCGACGACTACATCTGCGTTATCTTCAGATCCTCTTGTAAACCAAGTAAGTACTTCTGGTCATTGGCTCATGTATCATAGGACCCATACAATAATAGGTGCCGTGTACCGCTATTCATCGGCAGGCTGTATTCCGAACGTCTTCTCACCCCTGCAGTCCTATGATATTTGAGCCAGTGACTGGAAGTACTAACTTGGTTCATAGTATGACCTGAAGATGACGCTTATGTAGCGTTGAAACTAGTCGTCTGAATAATAAATATTTTGAAAATACGGCTGTGGTGTTCCACTTCCATTACTTATATTGTCAGCCGCTCTCCCACGTCCATAAGAATGATGGACTTTCGTAAGATAAATGAACATGTTAGGAACTTTCGTGACATTCATTTCCTTGAATAAGAGTGTAGAGGATTCCCGTCGTGTTAATCCTTCAAGCATCTAGCAACCTTTTCTGCCTTTAAACAGAGTCTTTGATCCAAGTGAGTTTCCACATAGCAGAATTCCTTACGTCATAGGGGAACTGAAGAAAGCAAACTAAGCCTACAGTAACAGTGTTTCAGTAACACGACATCTCAGCTTATGCAGCACATATTCCAGTTAATTCTTTGATCGGTATGGATGCCAAGAAGTTTCACTGTGACTGGGCGCATTATGCGATTAATCTTAATTTTTACAACTGTATGTTAACAAAATACGGAAAGAAAATCTCATGTAACTGCGTTACATGGGGTGTATAGTATTTACTCGTAGCAGTATTTTTCCCCTACAGAAAGGTGGCGTGCAGAGGACAGGAGTCCCGTCACAGCAGGCGCCGGCAATGGCGGTAAGACGGATCGTTCTGTCAGGAGAATTGAGGGTCCTGCGACCAATAAACATCCGGAGGCATTTTGGCGAGCTGCTTTCGCCTAATGGTGGCCGGTATGCAAATAGCGAGGCGCCAGTTCTGCAGATAATTGCTTTTTAACAAGGCCGGGCCGGCGGCGGAAGGTCCCGTTGACGAATGGAGGCGCCTGCGAGGAAATGCCCCCCCCCCCCCGCCCCATCCCATCACACCTCGACGCTACCTTCCCGCCGTCCTGAGCTGCCAGCCAAACGGCAGCGATCGATGTGACTGCGAGGAATCGACGTGCGAGTGGGTCCGTCGACTGCGCGGCGGCCGTTAGTCTTAGAGTTCAGGCACGAGTTTGGCAGGCAGGGAGCTGATGGAAGGGTTCCCTTTTGGAGAGGGGGAGGGGAGCGGTTGCAGTTTGTCACAGTTTGTTACTCTGTCCACTTCCCCCTATATCACTCACCGTCACCACCGCTTTTAAAAGTGCCACACATATGTACGATTTTAGCAATAATTACACGAAAATACACGGTGATCAATATATTAGTAATAATTACACTCAACCGCATTCGCATCGTACTAGGTAATCCGTGCAGTTGTGTGAACCGCTGTATCAAAATGGATTAATGGCTAACGCACCTGCAAACTAAGCATGAGACCCGGGCTCGATTCCCGACCTCGGTACTTATTTTCATTCGTCGCCACTTCGGTCTGTATTCTTGAAATAATAATATATGAGAAGAAATAGATAGGAGTGTGACCTTTGGAATTTTGGATCCGTCCGGAGAGCGTGCTCGGATATCTTAAGTGGTCATCAAATACAAAATTTCTTCGTATGTATCACACCATTGTGTGTGGTTATTAACACCCTGCAGGTACAGGGAGTCCCTTCTAAGAGTTTCCAGGCGCATTTCCTCTGGTACATCTACATGGTTACTCTGCAATTCACACTTAAGAGCCTGGCATTCCACTCTCGAATGGCGCGTGCGAAAAAAGAACACCTAAATCTTTCCGTTCAAGTTCTGATTTCTCTTATTTTATTATGATGATCATTTCTCCCTACGTAGGTGGTTGTCAACAAAATATTTCGCATTCGGAAGAGAAAGTTGGTGATTGAAAGTTCGGAAATAGATCTCGCCGCAAAGAAAACCGCCTTTGTTTCAGTGACTGCCACCCCAACTCGAGTATCATATTAGTGACACTCTCACCCCTATTGCGCGATAACACGAAACGAGCTGCCCTTCTTAGCAGTTTTCGATGTCCTCCGTCAGTCCTACCTGGTAAGGATCCCACACCGTGCAGCAATATTCCAGCAGTTAACGGACAAGTGTAATGTAGGCTGTCTCTTTAGTGGGTTTGTCGCATCTCCTAAGTGTTCTGCCAACAAAGCGCAGTCTTTGTTTCGTCTTCCCTACAATATTATCTGTGTGTTCTTTCCAATTTAAGTTGCTCGTAACTGTAATTCCTAGGTATGTAATCGAATTGACAGCCCTTAGATTTGTACAATTTATCGTACACCCAAAATTTGTCCGATTTCTTTTAGTACACATGTGGATGGCCTCGCACTTTTCTTTGCTTAGTGCCAATTGCCACTTTTCGCACCATACAGAAATTCTCTCTAGATCATTTTGTAATTGGAATTGATCGTCTGATGATTTTACTAGACAATAAATTACAATGTCGTCTGCAAAAAATCTAAGGGGGCTGCTCAGATTATAACCTAGATCATTTACAGGCAGAGGGCCTATGACACTTCCCTGCGGAACGCCAGATATCACTTCTGTTCTGGTCGATGATTTTCCGTCTACGAACTGAGTGACTTCTTTGAGAGGAAATCACGAATACCGTCACACAACTGAGACGATACTCGTTATGCACGCAGTTTGATTAATAGTCGTTTGTGATGAACGGTATCAAAACCCTTCTGGAAATCTAGGAATACGGAAACGATCTGAGATCCCTTGTCGACAGCACTCATTACTCCATGGGAATAAAGAGCTAGCTGCGTTGCACAAGAATGTTATTTTCTGAATCCGTGTTGGTTATGTATCAATAAGTCGATTTCTTCAAGGTGATTCATAATGTTCGAGTACAGTATATGCTCCAAAATCCTACTGCAAATTGAGGTCAGTGATGTGGGTCTGTAATTCAATGGGTTAATCCTATTTCCTTTCTTGAATATTGGTGTGACCTGTGCTACTTTCCAGTCTTTAGGAAGAGACCTTTCGTCGGCAGATATTTGCAGTGTGTAGCTGCAGTCAGCCCAAACAGATACTGCTGATCATATCTTTCATGCGACGCCCAGTGTTGACGGGAAACGTCTGTTTCCCGATACAAACAATATGAGTTTTAAACAGAATTTTACGTGGCGATTCGATAGAGTGGTCCCAAATATGTGTAGTACGATTTCTCTTTTATCGATACGTATTAAGAAGGACAGACGAACAATTACCAGTACCCCAGCAGTGCTAGCAACGCCCTGGCCCACTCTCACTGCTGCAGTCATGAAGCAGAGCAGCTCAGTTGCTTCTTCGATGTACAGTTTGAACGGTAAAGTAGAAACGGTGCATTATATCATTTTTAGATGGAACAGTCCTCTCTTGGTATTTCATTCTCATTATTCCTTCCTACAAGAAAACATCAACTTGACTTCGTGCTGAAGGGAAGAAAAAAGCAACTTGCAAGATACCAGCAATCGATCTCGCGCGAAAATTTGGGCTATAATTCTAACGTACAGCTTTTAATTTCCGTTGTTTGTCCCCCTCCCCCCCTTGCAATTCCTGTAAGTCCCTCCAGATCATCGAGCGCCACGCACTCATCCTCGCCTTCCGTATATACCACCTGTCCCCCACACGGATCCTCTACGACCTGATTCCTTATCCCCATCTGCACGTTTTCCTCGAACATATCCGCATCCTCTACACCTCCCGCCGCCTTGATACCCATCATCCGCTGGTTGCTCCTCTCCTCTCCAACCCCCACCCTCTGCCGCGGCATCACCGTTGTGTCCCCCCTACCCTTCACCTCTGCACCCCCCCATCTCCTTTCCCAAGGTGGCTTCCGTCGACTCCCCCTCCTGGATGATGCCCTCTCTCCCTCCATTTATCCCTCGTATCAACTCTAATCCTCACCTCCCCCTCCCTTCTTCTGTCCTTCTCCCAGGCTCCCTCTTCCCCCTCCTTCCATCTTGTTTTCTCCCAGCCTACCCTCTCTCTGCCTCCCTTCTCTCCCTGAGTCCTTTTTGCTCTCCCCTCTACTGCCTTTCCCTGCCCCCTCTCTTTTCTATTTTCCCTCCCTCCATCGACTCCCCCCTTTTTTCATTTCCTCTTCTCCACCCGTTTTTCCCCTCATCGGTCTGGGTTCCTCCCCCTTCCCCTGCTGTGTCCCCTGTATAGTGCTATTTTAAGTGAGTGTTCAGTGTTGTGGATCCCCTGTCAGTGTTGCAAACAGCCAAAATACTGTCGCTAGTTGTGTTTTTTATCTCGTGCAAACAGAAACCAGATTGTCGGCTTGTTCTATTTTTAATCGTGCCTGTGCACTTATCGTGTGTCTTGATCTGCATCGTCACCGCAGTGTTTTATTTTTAAATTCAACAACTTTTCGCCATTTCACAATTTTCTGTAATATCACCGTTTTTTCGCCTTTTTCTTGTTTGTTTATATTCCCATCATGTTTTTTAACTTTTCTGTATGCTGTAGAGCAGCATATTACGCTGCTGCCAGCCCGCCCTCCATCCCTTCTGGGAGGGGGGAATCGAAATACAATAAAGGAAAAAAAATCCGTTGTTTGTCTCTCGTTTGGCCCGCTGAAGCAACCTGCCCGTGCCACAATTACTGCTCAGCAAAGTGACAACCAGCGTCCATCTGTGCACCAGATGTTGATGGCGAGGGAATAGTATGGAACGTGTTACCAAACCTTGTACGCGAACACATAGTTTCGTTGTTTCATGTGAAAAGAGTACGTAAGGTGTCAACCTGAAGCACATATACGTTCAATACTATACCTTAAAATCAAAATGAATAAACCCAAGTAACTGAAGCATTAATACGAATTGAAGTTAATTATTATCGATTTACAATTTCATCGTGTGAGTCACACTGAAGAATAACGCAATCCTTCACTCTTTTCTGTCCAAAGAAAATAACGCACAAAAGCGATGGTAGTGATTCAACAGCACTATGCTACATCTATAATAACACTCTTATTACACCAATTTAAACCGCATTTGTGAATCGCAACATACAAGTGTTCAAAGCAAAGAGATCTACAGGGACAGCCACAGATTTGAAACCGCGCACTTTGACGCAACGAACAAGGCATTTTCAGTTGTTGGTTCACGGACATTATCAACACGAACCTATTACTCCGGTATACAGTAGTACCTCGCACTCAGGCATTAGCAGTTGTAGTGGGGCGGAACGAATGACAAACAACCGCCGCGGCGAAGTTTAAAAGCGGTACTTAAAGGAGGTCATAACTGCGTACCATCAGAATTATGGCCTAAATTTTCGCGCAGGCTCAATTGCTGGTGCTGATATGTTGATAGTATTCTTTTTTCTCCTTAAAATTGAGGTCAAGTTGGTGCTGTTTCCCATTTAGTACCTAAGCTCGTCGACTGGAATATGTCTGACCTCTGGGCCTCGTACGAGCGGCGTTCAATAAGTAATGCAACACACTTTTTCTCGGCCAATTTTGGTTGAAAAAAATGCGGAATATGTTGTGGGTCATCATGGAATATTCCAGCTGGGGCTCCTATAGTTTCATGAAGTTCCGACAGGTGGCGGTGCAATATGTAGCTGAGACACGGTACTTAGGGAAAGGCAGGATTCGGTGTGGATGGGGCCTTACTCAGCTACCGGTTAGTTACTCAGTTTATTTGGAACCAATTGCAAAAGAGGTTGACAATAAGGAACAATTATCAAATTTGACTGTTAAGGCACAATAAAAAAAATTCCTAAGCAAGTTGCACTCACAGCTGAAGGCCTTATTGACCAGAAATTCAAATTATTTGTCGGCTGAGGGCCCAATTGTAATCACTCAAAAAACAATTTAACGGCTGAAGGCCTGGATAGCAGATTCTTAAAAACAGTTAAACTTCTCCAAGACATACTAGAATGTTCTTTTTTTTTTTGAAAAAAAACACAATCACCAAATTTCACTATTAAGAAACAATATCTAATTCAAAATTCTTTGCATAAATTGCATTCACAGCTGAAGACCTTATTGACCAGAAATTAAAATTATTTGTCGGCTGAGAGTCCCAATAGTAATAACGCAAAAAACAATTTAACGGCTAAAGGTCTGGCTAACAAATTGTTAAGAACAGTTAACTTCTCCAAGAGATACTAAATTATCACAATCTGATCAAACTAAGAGAGAAGCGGGCCTCAGACAGTGTTCCAAGGGTTGGCCTGCGAAAGTCGCTCAACTTCGTAACCGCTGAGACAGGCAGCCAAGAGTTGTATTCACTTTAACGGATGGCAACTCGAAACTAGTGACAATTTAAACGCACACGAACACTCTTGCAAAATCTACCTAACGTCTGGTAACCAACACAACGATGGAATAACCCAGGCAAGGCAGAACCGGAGGACAGCACTGCATCTTCAGAATCCGGTATTTAGAACATCCAGAAACAGAAGAAACCACTACGACCAAGGTAGTCCAAAAGAACAAAATATCCGAACCACAATCAAGGTGGCTGTCGGACTACACGCCTTACTGGACATCAGCGGCAAGGTGAGGAAAGGTACACTGCCGCGAAAATACGCTAACATCCAGGGCAGATAACGGGCGTTACTGGCCACTAGGCAGAAAAATATCGCTGCTTGAACTTCACCAATAATAACAGAACGAATTCAATGATTAATAATAAGAAGTGGAGGACGGCTAATTAATTTCGCCAACTCCAAACACTGCACTCGTTGCTCTTCGTGTCAGTGACCCTGTGAGCAGCATTGCGTGAACGAACGGCGTGATCTCATAATAGTGGAGGTTTCAGTGCTGGGTTAATGTTCACTCAACTCAAACTTCCTGGGTCTGGTGGACAACGAGGTTGTGGCCCTCGCAACTACAGCCCCTCGATCCAGCAATGCCTGCGTGCCGCCAACAGTCCTGGCATGTCCTGGCGCTGCCGGACCTCACTCCAGCTCCGTCCCTACCGAACTACCGACACTCCCGACTCAGAAAACACTTGACACCCTTCCAAAGATAGAACCACAGTAGTAGATATCGATAAACACTGCTGTTGCCACTTGCTTACAGACAACGCTATCAAATGTAGTGGCGCCAGTAAACACAAGAAGGAAACGAGACGCCACTACCCCTATTACAACCTACCAATGGCACCTACGCGAGGCGCACACGGCTCAGTAGCCTTCAAAATGACTTCTGTAAGCGAGATTCATTCCAAGTAGAGAGCTGTCATTTTATTTTGGGGCGCATACCAGAGCATCGCAGATACACAAAGGCACTTACAGAACGTCTATGGAGACCTGGCAGTGAACAAAGGCACGGCGAGTCGTTGGGCAAGGCGTCGTAACTAGGTCGCGCAAAGTGGCATAAGGCCGTCGTAATGAACGAATTTTTTGTTGAAAAAGAGCAGGGAACAATACGATGTATCGCAATCCCGAGTAAAACCAAGCTGCTTTCAGAAAAAAAGTGTTTTGCATTACTTACTGAACGCCCCTCGTACTTTTCGTCAACCATTATACGTTCTGAATAGCCAACAGAAACAAAGAGTAACAGGAAGACACGGAGATAGAGAGTAAGAAATCAGGCGAATAAGGATACGGATATTGTCACAAGACGGAGGAACAAGAGCGTGGAGAACAATGCAGAAATATTCAGATATGACAAATAGTTTACACATAACTGAACAATGTGTTATCAACAATAATTTGATCTTCCATCCAGGCAATTACTCTGGGGACTGACCTGCGGGGGATTACTGGCCGACATGCCTCTACCTCAATTAAGGGTATAATGGCGTTCCTGAGCAGGACGCACCAGCTCGTTACACGTGAAGTATCGTTTTCCGGAATAATGGTATTTGGATATTTCAGAATGCTCCCTGAAGGCGCAGGCATACCGGAATATATTGTCGACAGTGAAATGTAGGGGAGCATGGAATGATTAATTCTAGCACTTCATAGAGTTAAGTGAGCAGAAGCAAATTCCTATTACTTTATTTGTTGGCAATGAGTGTCGGAATTATTTGATCACAAATAAAATTAATAAAAGCTTATTTTCATATGGTGGTCACTGCATGGCGCCCATCCTTAGCCGTAGTTTCAGAAAGCTTTAATGTTGCTCTGTGGGAAAGAAAGCCATTTGTATTTCTATACTTAAGATTAAACAGTGGATACTGATCTGATTCGGGAGGTAAAATTTATTTATTTATTTCACTAACAGTACAGAGCAACCCACTGCCTTGAAATATAATGTGGGTCGGATGCTTCTGAATCTAATAGCAAAGACTTCTCACTCTTACAATCTTATTGGTATACAGGTGTTGAGGTTACAGCTAATTAAATGCTTAACAATTGCTAAAATGGTTCCCTATAATTTGTTAGTACCTAGTTAATGAGAATATAATTTATATAATGCAAATGTCAAAGAAAAAGGTAAAAGTGAGTTATTTAAATTGGTTTCTGTCCGCGTTGTGCGGGATTTGTGACACTGTTGCCTATTTAAATTGCAGCAACATGAAGACGGCATGAAAGAAACATGAAACTGGCATGAAGTATACTGTATGTTACGATATGCAGAGTAGGTAGGAGTAACATCAACCACCATCCATTCATATTATAAAAATGAATGTACGTTTGTATGTATGTAAGTATGTTCCGCATCTCGTCCCAAACCACTGGAACCATTTCAACCTAACTTGGTACGCGTATCTCTTAATGTCTGGAAATAATCCCTGTGAGGGTAAGAACCACCTAACTATCAAAGAGGTGGCGGTCGCGAAAAAGAATTGTAACCCACGACGCGCGAATACCAATATTTGAGAATGAGAGCGCAAACTTCTCACATAATTTCAAACCTTTGCGGGACATTTTCTCGCTGATAATTCCCACAAGATGATAAAAAGAAAGAAGTGTATCGCTTACTACATTTTCGCTCTCCATGCAGTATAACTGCCTTATCAAGAATGACGTTTTAAATTATTACTTCTTTATAGTACCTGCCAGCAACACTTTTTCACACAGTATTCACATATGTGGCTGAATGTGCCTGCAAAAACGATTCGTTGTTCAACACATAGGTCAGCAGATATGATCTCATAAACATGAAAATGAAACTGCACGGCGAAATTCGCTAGAGATACGGGTGAAATTTGTGTACAAATAGGTCTGATTGTTAAACAAATGTGAAATATATACTGATGAGCCAGAATATTATGAGCACCTGCCTAATAGCTTGTTTGACTTTGGAACGAAATACGATTCTCCGCATCAGGGATCTGACAGTCTGTTTGCGGAGGTACGTCGCACCAGACGTCTACACACACGTCATGTAATTCGCTTAATTAATCAGCCGCTGATTTGCGTACGCGTTGATGGCACCCGATAGTGACGCAGATGGGTTTCATAAGATTTACATCAGGCGTATTTGGTCGCCAAGATATCAGCGTGAGTTCACTACAATGTTCCTCAGACCATGTAGCATGGTTCTGGCTCCCAGACACAGACAGTTATTCTACTGGAAGATATCGCCGTCGGCAAAAGACATCAAGCATGAAAGGACGATACGGTCGCAGGTTCGGATCCTGCCTCGGGCATGGATGTGTGTGATGTTCTTAGGTTAGTTAGGTTTAAGTAGTTCTAGTTCTAGGGGACTGATGACCCAGATGTTAAGTCCCATAGTGCTCAGAGCCATTTGAGCCATGAAAAGACGCGGGGGGTTCGCGATGTCAATGTGTCTCTTCGATTACTACTACAAGTCCCATGCAAGCGCAGGACTATGTCTCCGATAGCATAATATTGCAGCCTGCGCCCGTGGCGCGGTGCACGTTTCGTGCCGCGGTTCATCTCGATGACGGGGTTTGTGGAGACGACCATAGTCCTAGAGTGGCAAAAATGATTCACCCGAAGACCCGACACGTTTCCGTTGGTCGATGGTCGAATCCCGAGGGTCCGCCGGCCGGGGTGGCCGAGCGGTTCTAGCGACAGCTACGGTCGCAGGTTCGAATCCTGCCTCGGGCATGGATGTGTGTGATGTCCTTAGGTAAGTTAGGTTTAAGTAGTTCTAAGTTCTACGGGACTGATGACCCAGATGTTAAGTCCCATAGTGCTCAGATCCATTTGACTCATTTGAACCCGATGGTCCCACGCCCACTGAATCGTAATTGACGATGTCGTTTGGTCAACATAACACATAAGGTTAGTCTGCTGCATAGCTCCATGTTCAACAACGTATGATGAACGGTGTGCTCCGAAACACTTTTGCGTGCACCAACATTGTGCTCCTTCCGCAGAGATGCCACAGATCACCATCTATCCTACTTTACAGAGAAGATAATCCTCAGGACCCCACGTTCTGTGAAGAGTCGTGGACGACCAACCATTTAGAGCCTAGTGGTTGTTTCACTGTCCTTCCACCTCATGACAGTAGCACGTGAACATTCGACCAGCTTCGCCGTTTTTCAGACACTCGATCACAGGCTCCGCGTAATAATAAGTCACTTATCTCAAAGAATTTCCCCATTTGCAGCTCATATCTTCGCTACGGTGATGATCGTCCGTGTCTGCTCCGCTTACATACTTTTGTTTGCGCGTCAAGGGCCCGCAACGCCACCATGCGGCAGTGGATTATCAGTGTATGTGAGACGTGCGCACACGGGCAAAGCCAAGAGTAAAAAGGAACTCCTTAAGCCCCTGGATCGATTTCAACCAAATTTTGAACATATGGTGCTGACTATCTGCAAAGAAATACGGGGGGGGGGGGGGGGGACGGGGTAAGGGTAAGAACCAGTAACTGGTAACTTGGAGACAGAAGATGGAAGGAGGAGTTGGAGAGGAGGGAGGAGAAGGGAAGTACGAGATGAACAAAGAGGAAGGGAGAAAATGGACAAACGCGTGAGGAGGAGATGGACAGAGAGAGGTGAGATGAGAAGATGGATAAAGGAAAGAGAAGAGATGGGCGGAGGAGGAGGAGGAGGAGGAGATGGGGAGAGGGAGGAGGAGGAGATGGACAGAGGAGGGAGAAGAGAAAGGGTGAAAGAAGTAGGTACAGGGGTGGGGGGGGGGGGGAGGAGAGAGGAGGAGATGGACAGAGTTGGAGGAAGTGGACAGAGATAGGGGGGGGGGGGGGGGTTAAAGGATTACATGGACAGAGAGATGGGGAAGAAGGAATAGTAGAAGATTGGAATGAATACAAACCCAGGCAGTGCCAAGTGCTCAGCTAGTTATTTATATAAAGAAAGTTTGGAAGCGGGTTTCTCAGTTAGAAATCGTTTTTGAATGTTGGTTCGTTGTTGGAAGATCGTGTTAGGCTTCGTGTAAGTTGCTGCTAGCACTGGCCATGTTCCCATGACTTTGATACAAAAGTACCTTGGGAAAGTAAAGCTGTGAGGACGGGCAGTGAGATCACTTGCTGGGGAAGGTAAAGCTCCCTGGATGTCTGTGTTGGCACACAGTTTAAATGCCAGGGACTGTCAAATTAGCGCACACTCCGTTGCAGAGTGACAACTTATTCTGGAAACATTTCACGAATGTTGTTGCTCAGGGCGAAATGTTATGCAGATTCAAACATCGTCGCCGAACTGCTGTGAAATGTGTCCATATCGTTCCACATGGTGGAGGGAACACACTCTAACGATGAAAAAATATCCTCACGTTTTCTGTACTATACTATTGGCACTACACATGATAGCAAGTAAAGTTCTCCAGGCATCTGTCAAACTCACATCCTTCCATAGGACTGCCACGGGTATACCGGCAAACATCACTTCGAATCCGTTTCCGGTCATTCGGTGCCTAGTGGCATCGCTTTTTACATCACCTCAAGCGTCGCTTAGCCCTGATTGAAATGGTGGCTGGTCGACTATCGTAGTCGACTCTTTTTAACTCCCTACACACAGTCATCATTCTAGCTCATACTTACTCATTTGACATCCAATGACCAGTCCACTTTCGAAGTTACTGAGCTCTCCTGACCAAGCCATTCTGCTGTTACTGCCTCTCTTCATATCTAGCAATCAATTAGGGTAGTCCGCCCCAGGTAGCTGTGTGGTCAGCGTGACGAACCCTAAGGGCCCGGGTTCGATTCCCGGCTGGGTCCGAGATTTTCTCCGCTCAGGGACTGGGTGTTGTGTTGTCCTAATCATCATCATTTCATCCCCATCGACGCACAAGTCGCCGAAGTGGCGTCAAATCGAAAGACTTGCACCAGGTGAAAGGTCTGCCCGACGGGAGGCCCTAGCCACACGATATTATTATTATCAATTAGGGTACCGGGGTCAAACTTGCAAGCAGGTTAAAACTGTGTATAGGATCGAGATTCGAACTCGAGACCTTTTCCTTTCTTGGACAAGCACTTTACCAATTTTGCTACCCAAACCCGATTCACGACTGGTCCTCACAGCTCTACTTCCGCCAGTAATCTCCTACCTTCCAAACTTCACAAAAGTTCTCCTGCGAAACTTGCAGGACTAGCACTCCTGAAAAGCATTTCTTCCAACAGTGCTAGTCCCACAAGTTTCGCAGGAGCACTTCTGTGAAGTTTAGAAGGTAGGAGACGAGGTACTGGTGGAAGTAAAGCTTTGAGAACGGGTCGTGAGTCGTCTTGGATAGAGCACTTGTCTGTGGAAGAAAAAGGTACCGAGTTCGAGTCTCGGTCCGACGCAGCTTTAATCTGCCAGCAAGTTTCAGATCAGTGCGCACGCGACTGCAGGGTGAACAGTTCTCTCTAGTATCGGTGTAGTTTTCGATCGTTTGTACTTCCGAAACTCCTGGAACGGCACAATTCGCGGGAATAAATTACCATATTCTCTCGTCGGCCGACCGCTATTCTGTGAATGGCGGACGCTGCCTTTTTTTTTTATCGAGCACGTTTGACGCAATTTCAGGAAGAGGCTGCTACAATACATGAACTCAGTCGTCGGCTGCCCCTTTGCGAAACGAGTGTTCCGAAGCGGCCAATTAGAGCCTCACAGCGGGAACTGTTGGTTGAATGGAGAGGCCGTAATGAGCATCGCAGGAAATGAGGGCGGGTCAACTGGCAGGACGTCATTACGATATGAAACCTCTCGTCAAACAACTGCGCTTCCTACCTTCGGTTTGTAGCCTAAACACACGACGTTTGCGTGGCAATTAAAAACATGATTAAAGAGAAGTAAAGACGTGGCGACGTACGAAACGCCTGTACGTCTGCTATCTCGAAGCCAACCACGAAAATATCGCTATTTTATTGACTGACTTACTTTAAAATGCTCTAAACGCTGAAGGACCACCTAAAGTAAAGCTACAGGGTCACGAAACGAGTCATTATGTACGCAGTTCGCAGCCAGTTGACTTAAGTATGCCATGCAGTCATTAACCTGAAGATTAGTTTAAACATCAAAGGGCTCTACAGGACATTAACCTGTTGGCGGGTTTATTGTTACTAGTATTACATGGTTAAGAATGCTACAAGGTTAATTCAACGTTTTCGATTTGTGTAATGCAAATGTTCAAAATGGTTCAAATGGCTCTGAGCACTATGGGACTCAACTGCTGTGGTCATAAGTCCCCTAGAACTTAGAACTACTTAAACCTAACTAACCTAAGGACATCACACACATCCATGCCCGAGGCAGGATTCGAACCTGCGACCGTAGCAGTCGCACGGTTCCGGACTGCGCGCCTAGAACCGCGAGACCACCGCGGCCGGCAATGCAAATGTTTTGACACAGTAATGGCACGAAGGGAATAATGAAAGAGATAAGAAAAGTCAACAAACAATAGTAACTAACAAATAAAAACAATTATTTCTATTTCGCTAACAAGGAGTCTTTCAAACATCATATTCACGATTCTTGTTTAGTTGTGGTACTCGCAGCTGGATGTTGCGGCTGCGTGCTCTGGAAAACTATTCGAAATAGAGGAATGGCTCGTTCGGCCGTTTGCTGCACTTCTCTTCCTTCCCAGGTCTTGATGTTCATAGGAGCCCGTCGGTTTGGTGTTGTTAAACAATAACTTTAGCAAAACGTTAGTAACCAATCATCATATTTCATAACCAATGTTGCTTTTACGTTATTTCTTAAGGTAGAAGAGATTGTCACGTAGCACCCGTTATAAGTGCTGTATATTTTAGAGCCTCTGGTCTGAAGATCGTGTTATACGTCGCGACCGGTTAACACAAGTGAAAATAAATGCTTTACTGCCGTTTGGACTGCTTTGAAACAGTATGTAAACATGATTATATCTGCAGTTAAGCTGGTTAGGCCGCATCAAAATTCGTACAGTAGGTGAAGAACGACTTAGATGATCGTAAAGTGTCCATGATACGTTTCGGGATTATCTTCATGTTTAGGAACCCAATTGCAAAGACGGCAAAAGGACATACCGAAATGCGTCGTGCACACTTCGTGATCAATAAAGTCGTTCTTCACCTACTGTATGACTTGTTATGCGACCTAGCCAGTTTAACTACAGATCTACGCATGTTTACACACTGTTTTAAAGTATTTATTATTTCTGTAGGACAAGACAGGCAAGGGGCCTGAATGGCAATACTTGCCATGACAAGTTTTTGATGATCCTATAGTCGGTAGCTGTATTTAGGTACTTCAGATTGCCTTGTCCCGACATTGTACTACAGTATGAAAAACAACATTTAAAAAAATACAGCTGCTAACGCTATGGATTCACTGAAAAATTGATACTAACTGTGGACGAGAGTTCAAAGAAAAACACTACTGCTTCCTGCTGTAGCCAGTCTCAGGTAGCAAGACTACTTACATGCTCCTACAGCAGGAGTGAGCCGAAAATAACGGGCCGCAGGCACGATCTCCTCCACCAAGAGCAACTAAAATGACTACGGTATAATTGGCGTTCGGCTGATATCGATTAAAAATGGCACGAACGTAAACGTTTGGCTACGCTGCAAGTTAGTCTCTTACCAAACCTATATTGGCATTCACACTAATTGGCCTCGCCAACTCACAACCAATTTATCACCTCTCAACCTTGCCTCGACGTCGGGCTACGCCACGGATTGATCCGTCACCACAACCTAACCGACCGATTCCAGCCGAACGCCAGTTGTATGGTACTCATTTTAGCGACTCGTTCCTCCGCCACGTCACGTCATGTAGCGTGATCCCCTTGGCGTGATTAAGCTGCCAGCACAGCGACTACAGGCCGGTGTTGCGTTCGTCTACATTCTTGCAACATACGAGCCAGCTGCCCTTTTGCTCACGGCCTACCCTGTGACCTTACGCTGTGTTTTGTGTTTGACTCTTCCTGGATTTCTCATAACAGTACGACGGACTTCGTCTTTATTTAATAGGGTTCATTCTCTGTATCGCGCGCGGAGCTCTCCGCCTGTACTGAAATCGTCACTAGTGCATTTGTTCAATTAAAGAGAACGAAAGCACCGTCACAAAAATTTCCTTCTTCCTGTCACTTATCGCCTGTTTCATCCCTGTCAGTGGCGCAGTGGTTAGACACTGGACTCGCATTCGGGAGGACGACGGTTCAATCCCGCGTCCGGCCATCCTGATTTAGGTTTTCCGTGATTTCCCTAAATCACTCCAGGCAAATGCCGGGATGGTTCCTCTGAAAGGGCACGGCCGACTTCCTTCCCCATCTTTCCCTAATCCGATGAGACCGATGACCGCGCTGTCTGGTCTCCTTCCCCAAACCAACCAACCAACCATCCCTGTCACTGCCTTGTTAAAGAGAAAATTCCAAGTTACACCGTGATTCGAATTTCCGATGGATAAGTCTGTTTAAAAGGTCAGAGGACGGCAAGATTATACAGCTTCCAATAGCAACATGCTTAATAGAGCACTATTGTGTTCAAGCCAACCGGGTCAATGGCAGCTTCACCTTTTATACACTTTTCGCTGAAAGTAACTTTCGCATGATATGCCACTGCCAAGTAACATAGCTCCATGGAACTTGGTCCATACTGAGCCGTGCTTCAGCTCGCATTGGAGCTGTTTGTAGGTTCCCGTCCTCTGTTGGAGGCCAGACTGTATCGTTTAGTTAACATTGTTGCGATTGTTTGCATTCTTCTTGTGTTGCCTGGCGCCACTTGGTTTCGCAAGCGTTTCTTGTCCGCTAGTGGCAGCAGCGGCGTTATCGATATGTAGTAACTGCGGCCCTATCCTTGGGGTGACATCGTTGTTCTTCCGGGTCGTGTGAGAGGGCAGTTCGGTTGGGGACTCCGGAGGAGCCAAGAGGGCAGTACGAAACACGCCGGTACCGCTGGAGGCATGCATGCTCTGCCGGATCGAAGGGCTGTAGTCACAAGGGTACACGACCTAGTCGTCAAACGGATCCAACAAGCTTTGAGTGGATTTTAATCCTAGCAGTGAAACCTCCACCACTGTGAAATCTCGAGATTATCCAATGACTTGGATTCATGTTGCTGCTCGCAGTGTCGCCGAGACGAAGCGCAGCGAGTGCAGTGCTTGGGGAAGGCAGATCTAACTAGCTTTCCTCGACTTCTTGTTACTAATTGCTGCATTCTATGTGTTACTATTTGTTAAGATCAACCAGCGGCATTTTTCCTGCCTGGTGGCCGCTAACGCCCCAGTTACCTGCCCTGGAGGTTACTGTATGTAACGGCAGTGTAAGTTTCCTCGCCTTGCCGCTGCTGTCCGGTAAGGCGTGTACTTTTCACAGTTTCCTCGATTTGTAGGTGGGTTGGTGTTTCTTCTACTCTGGTAGTAGTTGTTCCTTTCTCCTTTCGGACGCTCTAAACACAGCATTCTGAGGACGTAGTACTGACTGCCGGTTCCGGCTTTGGCGTGGTGTTCCATCGTTGCACTGGTTATCGGACGTTAGGTTCAGCAGATTATCATTAGTCATTCGTTAGACTGCCACTAGTCTGAGTTACCGTCTTGTGAAGTTAATGCCACTCTTGGCTCCCTTTCTCATCGCTCGCAAAAGTGTTTTTGGCCTGACCTACTCAGAGGGCGATTCCTGGAGCACGGTCTGTGACTAGCCCTTGCGCTTTATTATTGTGTTATTATTTTATTATTGTATTACCAAGTTACCATCATTTGTCTCACCTGTTTGGTGATCAGTTGCCTGTCTTTTAAATTAGCTTTTGATATTGCCTTGCTGTTTGACAGTATGTTTATTAATTTTTTTTTAATAACTGCCATTCCTGGCGTTAAAGGCCTTCAGCCGTGACTGTCGCTACTTGTTTCAAAATTCTAATGTGGCAATTGTATTTTACCACTTAATCTTTAAGACCTTAGTGATTTGTTTTCAATATTTTAATAACTGTAGTTAGTAAGTTGCAACAAGTTAAACAATTCTTAATTTATTGCCATTAAGGCCTTCAATCGTGAAACAATTCTTAATTTCTTGCCATTAAGGCCTTCAGCCATGAAACAATTCTTTAATTATTTAAGAACCTTCAACATCGCAGCGCGCCAGCAATCGTTGGTTAATATATTAAAAAGCTAGAAACACGCCTCGATTGCGAAAAAAGCACCTAGTGTTAACCTAGGTTTCGGCGTAGATAACTACACCTTCTTCAGAACAATAAAAGCCACAAGTGCCTAAGAAGACCTTTTAATCATTAACAAAGGTCGTCTTAGGCACTTGTGGGTTTTACTGTTCTGAAGAAGGTGTAGGTATCTACGCCGAAACCTCGGTTAACACTAGGTGCTCTTTCCGCAATCGAGGCGGGTTTCTAGTTTTTTAATATAATCTTTAATTATTGCCATTATTTTAATTTGTTGTTGATTTTAAATGAAGTGTGTGTGATTATAAGAAACGCCATCCAATAGTAACTGATTATGGCCCGGTCCACAACCGTAGCCGAATCCTACCTTCCTTCACCACCAGGTCTCATATACATAGACGCAAGTGCTTCAGTATAGCACAGAAGTAAATTGAAGTCACTGCGATTTACGATGGTCCCTTGGACAGTACCGACGTGTGTGTCGCCACAACGAACTGTAGTGCTTGTTCGGCAACGTCATCCCATCCTGGTCATAAGGTTGCTAAGGATTTCTTGTGCAGGGGCGTTTCACTACTCCATCAGCGCGTGTCGGAACTGCTGAATGCATGTGAACGTCTCCCCAACGCATTCCACACTTGCTCGATGGGAACGGTCAGGCAACGCTGGGGAACGGTTAGGCAACTCCATTCACCGAATATCTTCTCTTTCCACGTGCTTCCCCACCAGCGCTGTTTAATGCGGTTGCGCATTGTCATCCATAAAAATGAATTCACGGCCGAATGTACATTGAAAAGACGCATATGGAAAAGAGTACAGTATCGCAATAATGTTTACCGCAGCGAATAGCTCATGTCTAGGAGCTCTTGAAACGAGGGGATTTTCGGCGAATCGAGTGGCCCACAAATTACATCCCATCGAGCACATCTGGGCTGGAGAGACGTATTGCAGTACGTCCACATGCGCCACATCGCGTATGAAGCGGTTGTCATCCGCGTTGGTGAAGAAATGGAACGACTTGCCACGAGAACTCCTTGCCAAACTTGTGGCCAGAATGGAGGCACCACTGACGTCCGTATACTGATCACACTACTATTAAGAACCATCTCTCGTCTTCTGTAATGATCAGATTACACAAGTAACGGGTAAGGCAAACTCTAGACTGCGGTTTATTGGTAGCATCCTGAGGCGATGCAGTCCTTCAACAAAGGAAATAGCTTACAATACGTTAGTTCGTCCAGTCTTATTGTTCGTTTGTATGGGACCCTTACCAGTTCGGTCTGATTTAAGAGACTGAGAAGGCAAGATTCGTAACTGGTACATTTAGCCATCGCGAGAGCGTAAAAAATCTCGTAGAAAGTTTGAAGTGGGACACACTTGCAGATAGACGGCGCGCTAAACGGAAGGGGCTGCTCACTAAATTCCGAAATCTGATCTTCACCGAGGATGTAGAGCGTATAATATTACCACCAACTTGCAAATCGCGCAATGATCACCATTCAAAGGTAAGGGAGATTATAGCTCGTACTAAGGCGTTCAGACAGTCGTTTTTCCCTCGCGCGATCCGCGAGTGGAACAGAGGGGGGGAAATATGACTTTGGTGCGAATTGTGCCCCCCGCCACACACCGCTTGGTGGCTAGCGGAGTATACAGGGTGAGTCACCTAACATTAGCGCTGTATATATTTCGTAAACCACATCAAATACTGGCGAATAGATTCCACAGACCGAACGTGAGGAGAGGGGCAAGTGTAATGATTAATACAAACCATACAAAAATGCACGGAAGTATGTTTTTTAACACGAACCTACGTTTTTTTAAATGGAACCCCGTTAGTTTTGTTAGCACATCTGAACATATAAACAAATACGTAATCAGTGCCGTTTGTTGCATTGTAAAATGTTAGTTACATCCGGAGATACACTGTAACCTAAAGTTGACGCTTGAGCACCACTTCTCCGCTGTTCGATCGTGTGTATCGGAGAGCACCGAATTACGTAGGGATCCAAAGGGAACGGTGATGGACCTTAGGTACAGAAGAGACTGGAACAGCACATTACGTCCACATGCTAACACCTTTTTATTGGTCTTTTTCACTGACGCTCATGTACATTACCATGACGGGTGAGGTACACGTACACACGTGGTTTCCGTTTTCAATTACGGAGTGGAATAGAGTGTGTCCCGACATGTCAGGCCAATAGATGTTCAATATGGTGGCCATCATTTGCTGCACACAATTGCAATCTCTGGCGTAATGAATGTCGTACACGCCGCAGTAAATCTGTTGTAATGTCGCCGCAGGCTGCCACAATACGTTGTTTCATATCCTCTGGGGTTGTAGGCACATCACGGTACACATTCTCCTTTAACGTACCCCACAGAAAGAAGTCCAGAGGTGGAAGATCAGGAGAACGGGCTGGCCAATTTATGCGTCCTCCACGTCCTATGAAACGCCCGTCGAACATCCTGTCAAGGGTCAGCCTAGTGCTAATTGCGGAATGTGGAATGTGCAGGTGCACCATCATGCTGATACCACATACGTGGACGCGTTTCCCGTGGGACATTTTCGAGCAACGTTGGCAGATCATTCTGAAGAAACGCGATGTATGTTGCAGCTGTTTGGGCCCCTGCAATGAAGTGAGGACCAATGAGGTGGTCGCCAATGATTCCGCACCATACATTTACAGTCCACGGTCGCTGTCGCTCTTCCTGTCTGAGCCAGCGAGGATTGTCCACGGACCAGTAATGCATGTTCCGTAGACTCACTGCCCCGTGGTTTGTGAAATCTGCTTCATCGGTAAACAGGTAGAACTGCAACGCATTCTCTGTTAATGCCCACTGACAGAATGGCACTCGATGATTAAAGTCATCACCATGTAATTGCTGATGTAGCGACACATGAAACGGGTGAAAGTGGTGACGATGCAGTATGCGTATGACACTACCTTGACTCAGTCCACCGGCTCTCGCAATGTCCCGTGTACTCATGTGTGGGTTCATGGCAACAGCAGCTAACACACCAACTGCACCCGCTTCTCCTGTGACGGGCCTGTTACGGACCCTTTTGCGTGCTACGACCATGCCTGTTGCATACAGTTGGCGGTAGATGTTTTGCAATGTGTGGCACGTTGGATGCTCTCTGTCCGGGTATCGTTCTGCATACACCCTGCAGGCTTCAGCTGCATTTCGTCGACACTCGCCATAGATGAGTATCATCTCCGCCTTTTCAGAGTTCGAATACACCATGGTCACAGTTCCTACAACACTACACTATCACACACGTCTGGTAACACGGTGTACTACAGTTGGTCTGCGTGCGGAGACGAATGCAGAATACCAATAGCAGCAAGTGCTACATGCGGACACTGCGACAGCTAGACCAAACCACAACAGTGCACTACAGCCACACTCGTAAACACGGTCGACATCGTAAACATGTCCCTGCAGATGCTGCTCGCCGACAGTAGCCCGTTTTTCTTACAACACGCAACTGAACGTCGGAGGTTTCAAGCGTCAACTTTAGGTTACAATATCTCCGGATGTAATTAACATTTTACAATGCAACAAACGGCACTGATTACGTATTTGTTTATATGTTCAGATGTTCTAACAAAACTAACGTGGTTCCATTAAAAAACAGTAGTTTTGTGTTAAAAAACATACTTCCGTGCATTTTTGTATGGTTTGTATTAAACAATTACACTAGCCCCTCTCCTCACGTTCGGTCTGTGGAATCGGTTCGTCAGTATTTGATGTGGTTTACGAAATATATCCAGCGGTAACGTTAGGTGACTCACCCTGTATATGTAGATGTAGACGAGGGGACCATCATAAACCGCTCTGACTTCTGTGTGATTATGGTCTTTGAATAAAAACGTCACTTCTGTTCGTCTCTCTCTGTGGTTTTTTTTTTTTTTCAATTACGCTCTGTATTATACTGTAGCAGTTCTTTCTATTTATGGTACAAGTTTCATGGAGCTATGTTACTTGGCGGTGACACAGAGTTTTGCACTCTGCTGTAGATATCCGTCCAACACTCTTTATTGTTTCCAAATTTATCTGGTATTTCAACTCTACAAGCCAAATTCATTTAGACATGAGCAAACTGCTTTTGTGTTGATGTAAGCTTACAGAAACTACCTAATATCTTTTCGTACTTCTCGCTACATGGATAGATGAGCAGTTGCTGGAATAAACAGTACACAGGAAATATAGGAAGGGAAAACCAAGACCAGAAGACCAGAATACGCAAAACCATTTAGAGACGATAGCACAACGGCGGCTTTCAAGGCCAGTGTACAGTCCTGTTACAACTTCCGGACAGAGGGGTCGTGCACGACGTATAAAACTAATTGCGTATCGTACCCGATCTGCCGGACATGTATTCAAAGATATAACTGACGGCTGTCTCGATGGTTCAAAGCTGTGTAAATGGTCCCGGCGGCGGTTCGAGTCCTCCCTCGGGCATGGGTGTTTGTGATTGTCCTTAGGATAATTTAGGTTAAGTAGTGTGTAAGCTTAGGGACTGATGACCTTAGCAGTTAAGCCCCATAAGATTTCACACACATATGAACATTTTTTCGACACGTAGTTGTATTTGATCACCTGATATTTGATTCTACACTGTGGTGACCAAAGTCATGGAATAGCGGTAGTATCGCGTACACAATGCATAAAAGGGCACTGCGTTGGCGGGGCTGTCATTTGTGTTCAGGTCATTCACGCGGAAGGGTTTCCGAAGTGATTATAGTCACACAACGGGAATTAACAGACTCTGAGCGCGGAATGGTAGTTGGAGCTAGACGCATGGGACACTTCATTTCGGAAATCTTTAGGGAATTCAATTTTCTGAGATCCACAGTGTGGAGACTGCACCGAGACTACAAAAATTCAGGCATTACCTCTCGCCACGGACAACGCTGTGGCTGACGCCCTTCGCTTAACGACCAAGAGCAACGATGTTCGCGAAGAGTTGTTAGTGCTAACTGACAAGCAGCACTGCGTCAAATAACCGCAGAAATTAACGTGGGACGTACGACGAACATGTCCGTTTGGACAGTGCGGAGAAATATGGCGATAGTGGGATATGGCAGCAGACGACCGACACGTGAGTCTTTGCGCCGGCCATTGTGGCCCAGCGGTTCTAGGCGCTTAAGTCCGGAACCGCGCTGCTGCTATGGTAGCAGGTTCGAATCCTGCTTCGGGCATGGATGTGTGTGGTGTCCTTAGGTTAGTTAGGTTTAAGTAGTTTAGGGGACTGATGACCTCGGATGTTAAGCCCCATAGTGCTCAGAGCCATTTGTCTTTGCGAACAGTACGACATCGGCTCTCCTAGGCTCGTGACCGTATTGATTGTACCCCAGACCATTGGAGAAACTGGGCCTGGTCACACGAATCCCGATTTCAGTTGAGCAGATCGTAGGATTCGAGTGTGGTTCAGACCCACGAAACCATGGAGGCAACAAGACACTATGCAAGCTGATGGTGGCTCCATAACGATGTGGACAGTGTTTACAAGGAATTTCACTGGGTCCACTGGTCCAACTGAACCGATCATTGACTGGAAATGGTTTTGACAGACTACTTAGAGACCAGCTGCAGCCATTCATGGTCTCCACGTTCCCGAACAACGATGGAATTCTTATGGATGACAATGTGCACGTCACAATTGTCGGCGACTGGTTTGAAGAACATTCTTGACACGTCGAGAGAATGGTTAGGTCACCAAGATCGCTCGAACAGTTATGGAAAAAAACCGAGAGCTCATTTCGTGCACAAAAACCTGCATCGACAACACTTTTACGGATGGCTACAGAGGCAGCGTGACTCAACATTCTGCAGGGGACTATCAACGACTTGTTGAGTCATGCCAGTGGAGTTGCTGCACAAAGTCGGGAGGAAGGAGGTCTGGCACGATGTTAGGAAGGGTCCTACGACTTTTGTCACCCTGGGGTGTAATAACATTCTCGATTAAAAGTAGTCGACTTCCTTGATGCGAAGTCTAAGATAGCGGTGCCCTCTATGCAGCTCGTAACGCGCGTATAATTTCGTAGTCCCTTGAGCGTTCGACGCAGCTGGCAGCTTTATCTCCGAAGCTCCCCCCCTCCCCCCCACGAAATGTCATTAAACACTTTTATATATCGACTGCAGGCTCTCAGCGCGGAAGTTTTAACGGAAGTTTATAAAGAGCTGAGAAAACAATCTCATAACGATGTTAGAGCAGGGAAGGAGATGTCGAATGGAACAAAATGATTCCATATAAGTACAGGTCGGAAATACAGCATTGGGGAGGTACCAAAATAAATCAGCGACGAGCGCGCACTTAAATTAACTTACTCCAACAAATACCTGTTATGCTGAAGAGCGAAGGTACTAATTAAACTAGCTTATTATACTGATGTCAACAGAACACTTAAAGGTACGCAAACTTTGAATTCCTACCCGTGGCTGGTTACGTTATACGCGAATTTTCTTTGATATTTACTGGGTAAAGTTTGGCTATTTAATCAACTACTCTGAAAACACTATAATGCCATTAATTCGTTAAGATAATAAACTATACCTCAGAAAAAAACACTACCGTAAGATAACAGAGATGAGGTTCTGTATAGTGCAAAAGGCCACAGTTTTAATTTTTACTGATGCACAGAAAGGATAATTAAATTTATGTTGTAAAAGCACAGTAAATCAAATAGTGTACTAGACACACACAAACGCGTTTGCAAACTTCCGCACGCTCGTCGCTGACTCGTTGTTGTTTCATGGCTATAGCTCTGCAACGGCGCTTTTCCGACCTGTGGTTATTGCTATAATTTTGCTCAATTTGACATCTCCCACCGTCCTCAGTCCTTAACATCAGTTTCTCTCGGCTGGACATTCACAAATGTTATTCACTTTCAATGATAAAATCATCTATAGTTTTAAAAATTATTTATTTCTGAAAACGAAAGCATTTCCTTTTTATAAATAAACAATTTTTGCAACTGTAGCGGATTTTATCAGTGACAATGACCTTATCTACAGGCTGTTTTTTTTTTCCACCCTGTAGAAGTCATAGGCTTCAAACGTCTGATTACTTTACAGATTTCATGTGGTAAATATTTGAGGTTAAGCATGTAAAACTTTTATAGCTGAAGATGCAAAAACTTTTGTTTTCCACGCATCTAAATGTATGTTACGTCACACAGGGTATTGTACCGGACGAAATAAGACTCGTCGGTACAGTGGTGGGTTCTTACCTTTACTCCTGTAGGAGGCCGAGTTGATATTGCAACACATAAAATATTAGATCACTTTATTACAATTTGAACAAGATGTAAAACGAGGGTTGGAACTTAACTAGTGGAAACTATTTATTCACAACCGATACAAAAGAGTTACATGTTTGCACCTGTTACTGTCCTTCAAAGTAGTCACCAGCGTTGTGTAGAACCTGTTGCCAGCGATGTGGGAGGCGTAGTATACCGTTACCAGAGCCTTTTCTGTTGATAGTGCGAATGGACAGTTCCTGTCTCTCAGTATCTCCTCCATGTCCGAACAACACCGCTTTGGTTCACTTAGAGACGCCTCGACACTTCCCTTGTTGAGAGCCCTTCCTGGCACAAAGTAACAATGCGGACGCGATCGAACCGCGGTATTGACCGTATAGGCATCGTTGAACTACAGACAACACGAACCGTGTGCATCATTCCTGATGGAATGACTGGAACACATCGGCTGTCGGACCCCGTGTGTCTAATAGGCCCTGCTCGTGCAGGGTCGTTTACGTCTTTTGGTGGGTTTAGTGACATCTCTGAACACTCAAAGGGACTGTGTCCGTGATACAATATCCACAGTGAATGTCTATCTTTTTTCGATGTGTGTATATTAAAACAACATGCCTGATGTTGAAGTTTTAGGTCATGAACAACCAAAATGTAGTAAGTAATAAAGTTTTTCAGGGAGAGGGGGGAGAGCCGAGGGGAGGGGGGATTGGGGTTCAGCGAGAAAAATTTTCTAAACGTTTTGAAATTATGTGGAAGACGCTAAACTGCTCTCATTATCAAATAATGTATAAATATAGTCCGCATAATTTGCGCGCCTTGTACATATGTACATTAACACATTTTGCAACTTTAATGTAAGGAAAGGTTCAGCTCTGAAGTTTTTATCGCCTTGATCGCGTGTAGGCACACTGAATTACTAGTTTCGATAGCACTAAGCAGCCATCTTAAGATCCACAGCGTACAAGTTATGAAAGCACACTGCGCCACACCACACGTTTATTTTCGTACCATCGTAACGGACATGTAATAAACGAGGGTTGAACATTAAAAAATGTGAGTATGTCCCCATGGCAAGACAGTCATACACGCGTGGCACTTCAGGAAGTGACGCTTGTGTCCTGGTTGCTGCCGGCTACTAGTCAGGCAAACGATTACTCGGTTATCCTGACTGATATCCAGTGTACTTACACGCGATCGAAGCAATAAAAACTTCATGTCTGAAGCTTTCCTTACGTTGAGTTCAAATGGCTCTGAGCACTATGAGACTCAATCCCGCGTCCGGCCAACCTGATTTAGGTTTTCCGTGATTTCCCTAAATCACTCCGGGCAAATGCCGGGATGGTTCCTTTCAAAGGGCACTGCCGACTTCCTTCCCCGTCCTTCCCTAATCCGATGAGACCGATGACCTCGCTGTTTGGTCTCTTCCCCCAAACAACCCAACCCAACCCCACTATGGGACTTAACATCTATGGTCATCAGTCACCTATAACTTAGAACTACTTAAACCTAACTAACCTAAGGACATCACACAACACCCAGTCATCACGAGGCAGAGAAAATCCCTGACCCCGCCGGGAATCGAACCCGGGAACCCGGGCGCGGGAAGCGAGAACGCTACCGCACGATCACGAGCTGCGGACGCGTTGAGTTCAATGATCGCTCTCCAGCGGTGTTTATGTTATGGTTATACGTCTTATGACAGCATTTTAAACTTTCAGTTTTTGTCAATGATCATATGAAATGGTGAAATATCAATTTTTTTCAGCCTCTGGAAGTCATCAGCTACGCAACTTGGTTTAGGTGATCGTTGGGTCCAAAAAAATGTAGACAATCTTTGATAGTCGCTATTAATGGAACAAAATGACATACCGTAACAATTCTTGTACGGGGAGGGGGGGGGGGGGGCGGCGGCCGGAGTGGTCGAGCGGTTCTAGGCGCTACAGTCTGGAACCGCGCGACCGCTACGGTCGCAGGTCCGAATCCTGCCTCGGGCATGGGAGGTTAGTTAGGTTTAAGTAGTTCTAAGTTCTAGGGGACTGATGACCTCAGAAGTTTAGTCCCATAGTGCTCAGAGCCATTTGAACCATTCGAACCGCGGGCGGGGGGGAGGCTATTTTGTGTGTTCTAAGTGAGCTCCATTAGCAGCCAAACAACGTGGATGCCGCTGAACTGTTGACCGAACTACGACTGTCAGTAGCCGGAGTGATAGCCAGGCAGGACGCCTCGATATGTTCTCGTAGCTTGATCAGTGTAGCTGGCTTCTGTTGATAAACTTAATTTTTCAAGGTCCCCACGTAGGTGTAAGTCAAGAGGCGGTAAGGTCTGGAGACAGTGGTGGGTATTCAACAGCTCCTCTTCGACCTATCCATCGTCCAGGCAGATTTTCATCCAAGTAGGCTCTGACATTTCTGTGGCAGTGGGGCGGAGAGCCATGTTGTTGTAGGTAAAATCTTTCAGTTCCAAACGCCTCTCAGATGGCAAGTAAAATTGATGTTTGCAGCATATGAAGATTAATCTCACCAATTACGGTACCTTCAAAGAAGACTGGGCCAATCAAATCGCGCGATGACAAATCACACCACACATTAACACCCGGTTAAGATGTTCGTCCACGTGAATGTGAGGATTTCCAGGAGTCCAGCACACACCGTTGCGGTGGTTTACAGTACCGTTCACTTTGCACTGCGCTTCGTCAAACCAGATAACCATCCCTGCAAACCGTTCATTCGCGCAGCAGCCGAGCGGGGTAGCCGCGCGGTCTCAGGCGTCTAGTCACGGTCAGTGCGGCTCCCCCCGTCGGAGGTTCGAATCCTACCTCGGGCGTGTGTGTGTGTGTGTCGTCCTTAGCGTAAGTTAGTTTACGTTACATTAAGTAGTGTGTAAGCTTACGGACCGATGACCTCAGCAGTTTGGTCCCATAAGACCTTACCACAAATCTTCAAATTTCCGCGAAGCATGCCTTCGAACCACTCGCAGTACGCGATCCTTCGAGCCGGGTCGTCCTTTTCGTACCGTGCAGCGATTTCGGGCTGTACACTTTCCACTTTGCAAACCATCAGAATTCGTCGTACGCTTGATGGGTTTACCCCGCTTTCAAGTGCACCCTGTTTCACAGACTTTTGACGTAATCTACGAAAACGTTGCAACAGAGCAGCGCTGGAAGCTGGACTTGTTGACATTTTTAGTCGGCCAGGCCTTTCCTTTAGCACATCATGAAAACTACCGTCCACTTAAAATTTATCCCCAATACGATAAATTGTTGTTCGTGTTGGTGGCTGAGTGTCGCACACATTACATCATTACCGTTGTGCCTACATGTTTTCGCATTTCAATACAGCCTTGCGTTGCTCAAACGACAATCTTAATTCATTCATTGCTGCACTATCATCTGCTGGAAAACACGCGCCACGATCTGTTTAGAAAACGATGGACTACGCTAGCGCGCAAAATTGTAACGGTATTTTATTTTGTTCCAATGATATTAACTGTCAAAGAGTGTCTACATTTTTCGTCCTTGGTATTATTTTATTTATAACAGTTAGTGTACATCGGCAAAAGAAGATGAACAAGCAGGAAAGCTTGGTGCTACCCGTCACTGCGCAATCTCGTTTTCCTGTGTCTGGGGTACGCAAAGAAGCAGTGCTAAACTGTTTTCTTCATCCCCTACAGCTGTAATTTGCATGTTGAGGTACGTCAGACTCGTTCAACCGATTTTGCACCGCGCCGAAAAATAAGACAAAAACACCAGTCGTAATCCCGTGAGTGTGCCCGAACGGGTCGCCGCGCTTTGTGGACAACAGTAATTATCGGCGCGAGCGCCAAAGCGCAGTTAATTCGCAGGCACCTCTGTGTTTGCCTTGGCAATTAATTTGTTAGCGGCACCGGCCGGGCAACGGCGACTCAGGTTGCCACTGCAATTAAATCAAAAAGTAATCCCTGCGGAGCAGCTTCCGCTTTATATCTGGACGCCGGCGAGCGGTGCGATTCTGCGCGACAGCAGCAGTCGAGGCGCATTTTCAAACCTGCGACTCAGCGCTCCGGCAACAAGTACTCGAAAGCAGTATCGAGCGACTTTCTTTCGCGCTCCTTCGTCGCCGAGCTTGGTATTGAAATCGCAACACTACATAAGCACACGCACACGCACACACACACACACACAACCCGATAGTGTAGAGGCAAAGGTGGAAAAATGGGCCCCTGCTGGTATTATGGGCCCCCTACATATTTGGAAGTACAGACCACGAATTCTAGCGGAGAGCACATGAGCTACTAGAGCTAGTTGCCTAACTTCACTGTAGAGTGTGCAGACGTAGTAGCTGTCATGGTTTGTGAGTAGTTGTGCTGTGAATTTTTTCGCTGTCATCAAAAGTTTGAAAGGTTAGTGTTTACTTGAATAAAACACAAATTTCTAACATGTTATTAGTAGAACTAAGGTAAGGTACGTATTTAGCTTGTTGTTGGGATACCGTTTTACGTTAATTAACGTCGGTTGCGAACCAAACTAACCGTAGGCAAGATCGTTTTTCCCAAGATGGCGAGGGTGGATATATGGGTCCCTTTTGCTGCTGGTATTATGGGCCCCGTAAAATCAATCAGATATTGTTACTCTTTATGTTTCAAATGCCTCGAACACATCTTGTACCCCCCAAAAAATCGAAACGCAATCGTGGGACAAAGCACGGGAAATGCTATTGTAGCTATTAAAAAGAAAAAAATGGGTTTGAAAAAAGCGGTTAAAGTGTACTCTGTCCCTCGTTCTACGCTCCAAAGGCTTTTCACCGGTTTTACCACAGGGACTTGAGGACGAACTGGTTAAATATCTTCTCATTATGGAATCCAAATTCTACAGCCTTACCAGAAATGACGTCGGGCGCATGGCCTACCAGCGTTGCACAAGAAATAAAAAGTTGGTGTTTCTGTCCCTGATGTTGACGACGCTGTATGTCTATTTTGTGAACGGATTTTTTCAAAGGACACAAAAGCTGAACTTTGGGTCCAGTATATAGCCTGTGAGATGTGGGCTCAAAACGAATGCGCTGGATGCGAAAAAGATACTTACGTGTGTGAATATTGTAAATAGGCTAGGCGTAGGCTGTGAAAATCATCCCACCAGTAGACTAATTAACAATGTTCAGAGTGAATCTTTCTTTCATTATACAGAAAAATTAAATAAAATTATATTTTTAAAATTTTTGTTTCTTTTTATTTCAAACTACCTTGGGGCCCATATTACCAGCACAAATTCTCGACGCAACAAAATGCAGAGTATCAGGAAAAAAATAAAATTTTGTTTTAAATATTAAAAAGTTGGACCAAAACATGTCGTAACTATTGCAGGACATACTAGAGAAACGTTTTATGTTAATTTAAGGTGATTATACTAAAAATAAAAGGTGTTACATAAAAAAAACAGTGGGGTCCCATTTATCCACCTTTACCTCTAACAGTAGCATTATTTCTGCCAATAAACGCCTCAGAGTGTTAACTCGTCCTATAATCATTTCGAAAAAGCATTGAAGTTGCGTATCTCGAAATCATTCGATACTGCTCCCGTAGGAGCGGTGAAAACAAATTTAAAGCAGTTACAGAACGAACAGGGACGTTTAAGCAGTTGTTCTTCCGGCGTCACGTATAGGACTAGAACGGGAAAAAATCCCCAACAAGCAGAACCATGCTAACTATCCTGTGTAATGCACTTCACAATACTTTGCATGTAGATTCACATGCATTTCTGAACCGTGTTACACTTCTTCCCCTATTGCTCTACAAGGTGTCCCCGCAGGAATGGTCAATATTCAAGGATATGACAGGAACAATTATTCAAGGCAAATTAATTTTTGTAGTAAGCTTCTATGGGACCAAACTGCTGAGATCATCGATTCCTAGACTTACATACTACTTAATCTAACTTAAACTAACTCACGCTAAGGACAACACACACTCACTCCTATGCTCGAGGGAGGACTCGAACTTCCGACGGGTGGGAGTCGCGCGACCGGTGTCAGGACGACCTAGACCTATGAGTACTTATTCGTCGCCGACCGGAATGGCCGTGCGGTTCTAGGCGCTACAGTCTGGAGCCGAGCGACCGCTACGGTCGCAGGTTCGAATCCTGCCTCGGGCATGGATGTGTGTGATGTCCTTAGGTTAGTTAGGTTTAATTAGTTCTAAGTTCTAGGTGACTGATTACCTCAGAAGTTAAGCCCCATAGTGCTCAGAGCCATTTGAACCATTTTGAACGTATCCGTCTTCGACATTGTGAAACAAATCTCTAAATCTCTTCTACTGCAAGGTCTTTGGTTTCCATATTTTTAGAGGTGGTACTACGGACCAAAACAAGAAAAAAATGTCCAGTAAACTTGTGGTCTAAAGTGTTATGAACACTTGTTTATCTTCGCTACTGTGAAACCAATCACTTCTACTGACCACGTGCTCATAGCTGTTCAGGAATCCATTCTGGAGTGCATGTTTAATGGATATATTTTACTTTGTTTCCTCTCAAAATATGGAAAGCAAAGAATTTGCAGGAAAAGATATTTGTTTTGCGGCAGCGAAGATGAAGTGCAAAGCCTCTTCAGATATGCATTTCGGGGATAATATGTTTATGGGATTGTCAGTCTGTGAGCGACCTGCAATTTGTGAAAACTGAAGAAAACTTCACAAGTCAAGATCGCTTTGCCTTTTTTTATGACAGGGTTCTACAGAGCTGTGCTAGCATCATGGCATCTGATGCTCTAAAATTCTTACAACATATCATCCATTTAAAAAAATAATTAAAACATAAGAACCGATGATGAGCGTGATGAGTATAGCTCTGTCGAAACCGGTCATCCAATAAAATGCTCTTTTAGCGATCTTGTCTTGTGACAACGCCCAGTGAATGTCCTACTCGCCAAAGAACTTGGCATCGTGCTCGATATTACAGGGTTACAAACACTTTCTCGTCCGAAGGGGCGGCCGAATGAGTTACCTGTCCCATTAAGTTTCGGGTGTGCAGCCGCAAGAATTCTCCTTCTTCTTCTAATATTTCGGCTGTATAACGTTCAGCCATCTTCAGAGTGAGCCGCAAGACTGCCGCTCCAGATTTTTTTCTTTATTGATTTTCAATTCCCCCCTAAGGGGGCGGGCTGGCAGCAGCTTACTACGCTGCTCTACAGCCTACAGAAACAAGGAAAAACAGGCGATAAAATGGTGATTTAAAGTGTAAAATGGCGTAAAAATGCGGAAAGTTAAAACAGAAAGCAAAAGGGGTTGGCAATGTTGATAAAACACACAGGAATCAGACAAGTAACATAGTAGACACACAATTAAAAAACATGGCGACAGTCTGGTTTCTGTTCGCAAGAGATAAAAAAAAAAGCACACCCAGCGACAGTATGATGGCTGTTCGCTACACTTCCCAAAAGACACAACACGGAACACTCACTGGAAAAACACACCGTAAAACACTGCACGAAAATGGCGGCACAAATATGGCACTCCCGATCCAAAGGCAGATGGGGGGGGGCAGGAGGAGGGGGAAAAACAAGGAGGGAGGAGAGGAAAAAACAAAAAGGGGGGGACCAAGGAGGGAGAGGACCAATAAAGGGGGAGAAGGGCAGACGCGAGAGGGAATGAGAGGAGGCAGAGGAGGGAAATGTAAAAGGACTCGGGGGAGAGAAGGGGGCAAAGAGAGGGGGAGGTGGGGAAGAAAGAGGATGGAAGGGGGGAGAGGGAGCCCGGGAAAAGGACAGAGGAAAGGAGGGGGAGTGAGGATCAGAGTTGATAGGAGGGATAAATGGAGGGAGAGAGGGCATCATCCGGGAGGGGGAGTTGATGGAAGCCACCTTGGGAAAGGAGATGAGGGTGTAGAGATGGAGGGTAGGGGGGACACAACGGTGAAGACGTGGCAGGGGGTGAGGATCAGAGAGGAGAGGAGCAACCAGGGGGTGAGGGGGTTCAAGACGGCGGGAGGTGTAGAGGATGCAGATATGTTCGAGGAATAGGAGCAGATGGAGGAAAGGAATGAGATCATAGAGGATCCGCGTGGGGGACGGGAGGCGTATACGGAAGGCGAGGCGGAGTGCATGACGCTCAAGGATCTGGAGGGACTTATAGAATTTGGGGGGGGGGGGGGCAGATATCCAGGCAGGACTGGCATAACATAGGATGGGACGGATTAAGGATTTGTAGGTGTGGAGGATGGTAGAGGCGTGCAACCCCCATGTCCGGCCAGAGAGGAGTTTGAGGAGTCGGAGGCGGTTGTGGGCTTTGGATTGGATGGAGCAGAGATGAGGGATCCAGGTGAGGTGACGGTCAATGGTGAGGCCAAGGTAGGTGAGTGTGGGGGTAAGGCATACACGACGGGCGCAGACAGTAAGGGAGAAATCCAGGAGCCGGAAGGAGCGAGTGGTACGACCTACGATGATGGCCTGGGTCTTGGAGGGGTTGAGTTTTAGGAGCCACTGGTTACACCATGCAGCAAAAAGGTCAAGGTGATGCTGGAGAAGGCATTGGGACCAGTGGAGGGTAGGAGCGAGGGCAAGGAATGCGGTGTCGTCAGCATATTGCAAGAGGTGTACTGGAGGGGGGGGGGGTTGGGGCATATCTGTCGTGTACAGGAGGTAGAGGAGAGGGGAGAGGACAGAGCCCTGGGGCACACCTGCAGAGGGGTAGAAGGTGTGGGAATTGGCATTATGGATGGTAACATAGGAGGGGCGGTGGGAGAGGAAGGAGGCCACCAGACGGATGTAGTTGATAGGAAGGGCGTAGGTTTGGAGTTTAAACAGGAGACCGGGATGCCAGACACGGTTGTAGGCCTTTTCGAGGTCAAGGGAGACAAAAATGGCGGAGCGACGGGAGTTAAGCTGGAGGGAGAGGAGATGAGTGAGGCGGAAGGAAGGAAGGAAGGAAGAGAAGGAAGTTCGAAAGCCACATTGGGTGTTTGGGAGGAGGTGTTTTTGGCAGAGGTGGTGATGGATGCGCCGGGAAAGGATGGATTCCAAGAGCTTGCTGAGCACCGATGTGAGACAGATAGGACGATAGGAAGAGGCATCAGATGGAGGCTTGTTGGGTTTGGAGAACATCAGGATACAGGAGGTTTTCCACAGGTCGGGATAGAAGCCAGTGGCAAGGATGACATTGTAGAGGGTGGCAAGGATTGAAAGGAACGAGGGAGGGCAGTGTTTGAGGTGGCGGTAGGTAACGCAGTCGTGGCCAGGAGCAGTGTTGCGTTTAGTGCGGAGTGTGAGGCTGATGTCCTGTGTAGTGATGGGAGTGTTAAGTTCAGATGGTGGGGTGTGGCCCAAGTACTGGAAGCTAGGAGCAAGGGGAGGAACACAGGTATTTGTACGGTCCATGACATCAGGGAAGAGGGAATAATCAAAGTGGGGATCATCTGGGATGGAAAAAACATCAGAGAGGTGGGAGGCAAAGTGGTTGGCCTTACTGAGGTTGTCAGGAAAGGGACGGTCATTTAAGGAGGAGAGGGTACTGGGGGGTGGGGCGGTTCCCAGTAAGGCGGTGGAAAGCAGACCAATAGTTGGAAGAGTTTATGGGGAGCGTGGTGTTGAGTTGTGTACATGTCTGGCGCCAGGCACGGCGTTTCTTCGCAGTAAGCAGGTTGCGGATGTGTCGTTGTAATTGCCGGTGGCGGGTAAGTGTATCCCGGTCACGAGTGCGGAGGAAAGAGCGGTAGAGGCGGCGGGACTCTCGAAGGAGAAGGACGGCTTGTGGAGGCAGGGCGGGGCGATGAGGGTGGATGGCTTTGGTCGGGATATGGGTGGCGATGACGTCAAACAAGGTCTGGTGCAGGAAGGCAGCAGTGCGAGAGATGTCATCAGGAGATTGGAGGGTAAGGTCGTGGCCGTCAACCTGGGTGTGAATGGAGTCCCGGTAGGCATCCCAGTTGGCACGGGAGTAATCATGGACAAGTTTAGGAGGGACGTCAGGGCGAGGAGCGTTGCGGGGATGGCGACCATTAGAGATAGTGAGGAGAACAGGAGCATGGTCACTGCCAATGAGGTCAAGGACATCTGCGGTGATGCGCCCAAGGAGGTTGGGAGAGGCAAGGACCACATCAGGAATGGTGTTGGATTCGGGTCGGGTGTGCTGAGGCAGGGGAACCAGGTCGCCCTGGAGAGTGGTGAGAAACTGATGCCACGGCTGGAGGTCAGCAGGATCACGGCTGTGGATATTGAGGTCGGCGGCAATCACGTAGGTGGAGAAGGTGCGGTCAATGTGGGCCAGGAAATCGTATGGGATGGGGGTGCGAGGGCGGACATAAATGGTGGCACAGGTGATGGTAAGGGTGGGGAAGAAGAGGCTGAGGGTGAGATGCTCGGCAGGATTGTTAAGGAGAGGTTGGGGCCGGACAGGGAGGTGCTTGAGGTGGCCTATAGCAACTCCGCCACGCGCCAGAGGGTACGGGTTATCGGTGCAGTGTAGGGTGTAAGGAGCCGTGGAGACGGAGATACGGGGTTGAAGGAAGGTTTCATTTAGGACGAAGGCATCCACGCGGTGCTGACGGAGGGTGTGGAGGAAGAGGAGTTTGTGGGTGGGCAGGGAGCGAATGTTGTGGTACAGGAGACGGTAGGGTTCGTGCACCATGGGAGGTGAGAGTTAGACGAGGGTGGTGAGGGGGGTGAAGGGCAGCTCCAGTGCTCGCTTCGTCCCTTTATGCTCGTGTACCGCGCAACTGCGCATGCGGCCACAGATGCAAATGCGCCAGAGACGTTGGTCGGAGGCAGAGGCGTGCACAACGCGCGAGTTACATCTATGACTCCGCAGTCGATCTGTGTTGGCATGTCGATATATCACAGTGAGCTGCACTGTGACGACGTCTTTGTGAGTTTATTACACCAAGTGCCGGATTCCGAATCATGTAATAATCTCACAAAGACGTCGTTACTGTGCAGCTCACAATGATATATCGACAAGCCAACACAGATCGACTGCAGAGTCATAGATGTTACTCGCGTATTGTGCACGTCTCTGCCGCCGACAATGTAATTGCGATTTATTCCGTTTGTTACTCCAATTACCTTTCTTTCTGTGAAAATACTAGTTATGGCATGATTCACACGGCTAGAATCTTCCTTTGTAACACGGAACGATGTGGTTCATCGTAGGCACCTCGTACAGATGTAAAAGCCCTGAGCTGTGGCTGACCTCACAGAGGGAACAGCACAGCATAGCATTGTTTTGCCGCTCCTTCACTGCATATCGGCCAAAATTTTCAATATCGGAGGACTTGCAGATGATTAGAGCTTGGAGCAAACCTGGAGGATGACCCTCACCGTAAGTGTTATTTCATGCACTGATCCATCGTGAAAGCTGTTGAACGGAGCGTAGGGAAATACTGTGGATTTAACAGGGCCACACAACTTAAGCATAGCTGGTAGACACGCTAATTACGGGAAATTATGTCGTTTCCTTGGCGCAGCGGTGTTTTCGGTGCTACCTTGCAGTCAAGGAGGATTTTACAGAACATCGTCGGAAAAGAATCCACAGTTTTGTGTCTGCCGCTTGTTTCTACTATCCATAACGCTGTGTATCACTCTTAACGATAACTGCTGGAAAAAAAAACCGAGCAGTACTGAAAACAAGGTTGAGGGCGAAGAACAAAGTAGGCATTAGTCTTGTCAACAGCAAATACCGTGGCAGAATAGAACACAGCAGTTACCGTCGTCATCCGCAGTTGTGCGGATATTTTCAGCAATACAGTTATGAAGATAAATCGCGATAAGAAATCAAAGAAAATGCGATTACTCTGTAATCGTCCACCAGTGACCACACATCATTTATACCACAATATACAGAAAATATATCTGAACAATCTCTGAAACATTGTCAGAGGACTTCCTGTTACCTTGAATATAACCTGGTCTGGTTCTCCGCATCAGCATAGCTTGATAACAGGTGCTGATAGCTACATGTGTTATCTGTAGCTCTTCGCACCTGTCTGAAGTTATGATGCTGCGCACAAACAGGTCATGTCCTTAGAGAATTTTTAATTTGGGAGGACTTGCCGACGATTAATGCTTGGAGTAAATCTGGAGGATGACTCTCAACGTAGGTAAGAGTTATTTTATGCAATTATCAATGATGAAAGTTGTTGAACGAAGCGAAAGGAAATACTGTGGATTTAACAGGCGCTACACAACTACAGAAGTATAGCTGGTAGACACGCTGTTCACGGGAACGTATGCCGTTTCCTTGATGCAGCGGTACTACCCTGCAGTCAGGATGCTTTTACAGAACATGGCCGAAAAAGAACCCACAGTTTTGTCTCTGCCGCTTGTTTTTGCTCCAATTATCGTACTGCAGAAAGGGATACGTATAATCTGGCGCCCCATTCTAGGACACCGCCTTACTTATATCTCTTCTTGTGTATTCGAAATGTAAACCAAATGCAAAGTTGTTTTTAACGAGACCAAATTCGACTACTGCATCAAATACACGCTTAAGAGCAGAAAGATGTCTGAAAAATCTTCCTGACACTGTGTTATTCACCATACCACTGTAACATTTACTACTTACAACAACAGTTGTGTGCACATGGCAGAAATCAAGCACAAGGAGCAATCGTAAACAAGAGTCTGTCAATGCTTTGGTGTATCCAATATGGCGACGCCTGCTTCAGAGAAACGTACAAAAAAATGGCTTTGAGAATTATGGGACTTAACATCTATGGTCATCAGTCCCCTAGAACTTAGAACTACTTAAACCTAACTAACCTAAGGACATCACACAACACCGCATAGAAACGTACAGAGTCAGTCTGTACCGCCACATCTCCTTCTTACACAGGGTCATCCATTGATGGTGACCGGGCCAAACATCTCACGAAATAAGCGTCAAAAAAAAAAAAATACATAGACCGAAACTTATCTAGCTTGAAGGGGGAAACCAGATGGCGCTATGGTTAGCCCGCTAGATGGCGCTGCCATAGGTCAAACGGATATCAACTGCGTTTTTTTAAAATAGGAACCCACATTTTTTATTACATATTCGTGTAATACCTAAAGATATGAATGTTTTATTTGGAACACTTTTTTCGCTTTGTGATAGATGGCGCTGTAATAGTCTTAAACATATGGCTCACAATTTTAGACGAACAGTTGGTAACTGGTAGGTTTTTTAAATTAAAATACAGAACGTAGGTACGTCTGAACATTTTATTTCGGTTGTTCCAATGTGATAGATGTGCCTTTGTGAACTTAACATTTCTCAGAACGCATGCTGTTGCACCCTGATTACCTGTAAATACCCCATTAATGCAATAAATGCTCAGAATGATGTCCGTCAACCTCAATGCATTTGGCAATACGTATAACGACATTCCTCTCAACAGCGAGCAGTTAGCATTCCGTAATGTTCGCACATGCATTGACAATGCGCTGACGCATGTTGTCAGGCGTTGTCGGTGGATCACGATAGCAAATATCCTTCAACTTTCCCCACAGAAAGAAATGCGGGGACGTCAGATCCAGTGAACGTGCGGGCCATGGTATGGTGCTTCGACGACCAATCCACCTGTCATGAAATTAGCTATTCAATACCGCTTCAACCGCACTCGAGCTATGTACCGGACATCCATCATGTTGGAAGTACATTCTGTCACGTTTTTGAAATTCCCGATTCTCACGCAAATTGTCTGCTACTGATATGCGGATTAGCCGCGACAGCAGCTAGAACACCTACTTGGGCATCATCATTTGTTGCAAGTCGTGGTTCACGTTTCATATGTGGTTGAACACTTCCTGTTTCCTCAAATAACGTAACTATCCGGCGAACGGTTCGGACACTTGGATGATGTCGTCCAGGATACCGAGCAGCATACATAGCACACGCCCGTTGGGCATTTTGATCACAATAGCCATACATCAAAACGATATCGACTTTTTCCACAGTTGGTAAACGGTCCATTTTAACACGGGTAATGTATCACGAAGCAAATACCGTCCGCACTGGCGGAATGTTACGTGATACCAAGTGCTTATACGTTTGTGACTATTACAGTGCCATCTATCACAAAGCGAAAAAAGTGGTCCAACTAAAAAATTCTTATTTCTTTACGTACTACACGAACATGTAATGAAAAATGGGGGTTCCTCTTTTTAAAAAACGCAGTTGATATCCGTTTGACCTATGGAAGTGCCATCTAGGGGCCACCCATAGCTCCATCTGGTTTTCCCCTTCAAGCTATACGAGTTTCGTTCTTTGTAGTTTTTTCGTTTGATGCTTATTTCGTGAGACACTTGGCCCGGTCACTATCAATGGACCACCCTGTATGTGACGTCGTGCTGCAAAGATATTCACTTTTGTACTTCAGAGGAACTGTAGTCGACTTTGAATAAAATGCTCGTGTTATACTGTTGGTGTTCTGCTGTACATTTCATCTGTAAATAAAATTCATGTATTCCACTCTTAGGAGCCAGAAACATCACACTCACCGAACAATTTTGAAAGACAGACAATTTTTGAATCTGGCCCCCTCTTGAATAAGCTTCTGCGGACGTCCATAGCCACTGCCGTTATTTAATGTCGATTCCATTACCGGTTAGGAGCAACTGTGCCTGTCTTTAGGTGACCACAATTATTCCATTATATTAATGTGTGTGAAATCTTATGGGACTTAACTGCTAAGGTCACCATTCCCTAAGCTTACACACTACTTAACCTAAATTATCCTAAGGACAAACACACACAACCATGGCCGAGGGAGAATTCGAACCTCCGCCAGGATCAGCCGCACAGTCCATTATATTGTCACTGACTTTCTGAACATGTAAAAAGTGACTGCACGACAAATAGTTTGCTATGAACAGCTGCATTACGTTTCCTTTTTCTATACTCGGGATCCTCACCCATGTCTATCCCACTATCGTTGGAGACGTTGTCACGCTTCATGCTCTGAAAAGCAAAATTTTGATGACGTTGAGATGCACCTCAGGCCAGCTAGTAACGAGTGTACGGTCTTATACCTGGGCCACCATGCACCGTAAATAAACATCGGTGTTGTGCAAAGCTTTATCGGTAGTTTGTGGGTCTATTCCGCCGTTTACGCGCGTAGCGCCTGATGTACCCTTATAAGACTCTGCAGATTTTGCTTCAGAAGTTTCCAACCCGAGGTAATCCCCGAGAACTGAACCCTGGATGCAGCCTACGAAGGTAGTCGGTCGCTTGGCTCTGTGGGAAAGCGGGGATGGCCTCCGTCATTCACGCCAATCCGTTAGGCTAATGGCACCCTTGTAAGGTGACGAATCGATGTTCCGTGTGTAAGAAGATATCTCGCCAGAAGTGGCGCGGAGAAAGTGATCAATCACAGGGCAGCTGACAGGTGTTATTCGTAGCAAACGGCCACCGAGGGCCGGTGGGGGTAATACGTCAGCTTCGCGGTCACCAACCCCAGCAGCAAGCAAGAAGTAAATAAACACCTGCCAGCGGCAAAACGTCCGCAGGCTGACGAGCTAGCAAACACCGTCTCGCCTCTGTTATTCCAGAGCCCGCGAACGTCACTCTTGCGCAGTGGTCAACACCATCCCTCATTCGGCATTTCAGCGGGAAATAGTTTCCGACATTCAAATGTGTAGTAGGGTCAGAAAATTCTGAGAATAACGGGCGAGGTCTACTGCTGATACAGTTCGGAGTTCACCGACTCGTTTGTCTGTTACCTTTGGCTGTTATCCATACACAATACAGGAGAACGGAAACTGAATGCTACACTGAGGTTGTTGAGTTGATACCAGACGGAATATACAGGGTGTTACAAAAAGGCACGGCCAAACTTTCAGGAAACATTCCTCACACACAAAGAAAGAAAATATGTTATGTGGACATATGTCCGGAAACGCTTACTTTCCATGTTAGAGCTCATTTTATTACTTCTCTTCAAATCACATTAATCATGGAATGGAAACACACAGCAACAGAACGTACCAGCGTGACTTCAAACACTTTGTTACAGGAAATGTTGAAAATGTCCTCCGTTAGCGAGGATACATGCCTCCATCCTCCGTCGCATGGAATCCCTGATGCGTTGATGCAGCCCTGGAGAATGGCGGATTGTATCACAGCCGTCCACAATAGGAGCACGAAGAGTCTCTACATTTGGTACCGGGGTTGCGTAGAAAAGAGCTTTCAAATGCCCCCATAAATGAAAGTCAAGAGGGTTGAGGTCAGGAGAGCGTGGAGGCCATGGAATTGGTCCGCCTCTACCAACCCATCGGTCACCGAATCTGTTGTTGAGAAGCGTACGAACACTTCGACTGAAATGTGCAGGAGCTCCATCGTGCATGAACCACATGTTGTGTCGTACTTGTAAATGCACATGTTCTAGCAGCACAGGTAGAGTATCCCGTATGAAATCATGACGGTAAATCGAGGAAGTACAGTACATACTGACGAAACTAAAATGAGCTCTAACATGGAAATTAAGCGTTTCCGGACACATGTCCACATAACATCTTTTCTTTATTTGTATGTGAGGAATGTTTCCTGAAAATCTGGCCGTACCTTTTTGTAACACCCTGTAGGTGCAGGGCAAACATACCATGGGCAAGGTTTGCAAGCGACACAGCCATTGAAAGGAAACGGTACGCATGCGACAGCCTGAGCTACAATGAGTTCCAAAACGGGTCGCGTAAAAACTTGATTTTTCCGGGGCTCGTTCCTCGGGTTCTATTGGTGACAGAAAGGCAGGATCGAGTATTGTGAATAGCCCTTGGGCTAGAGACTACTTGTATACCCAACAGCAGGATCGTCTTCTTGTAACTATCCTATATTACAGGGTCAATATTTTCAATACCTCCAGCTTAGGTAAACAGAGAAAATCTGTTGTTTCTTATTGCATTAGATGTGGTCTGCAGTGCGCCTTAAGGAGTTTATGGAGAGGCACCATTTACACAACTGGCCATTAAAATTGCTACACCACGAAGATGGCGTGCTACAGATGCAAATGATTAGCTTTCCAGAGCATTCACACAAGGATGGCGCCGGTGGCGACACCTACAACGTGCTGACATGAAGAAAGTTTCCAACCGATTTCTCATACACAAACAGCAGTTGACCGGCGTTGCCTGGTGAATCGTTGTGATGCCTTGTGTAAGGAGGAGAAATGCGTACCATCACGTTTCCGACTTTGATAAAGGTCGGATTGTGGCCCATCGCGATTGCGGTTTATCGTATCGCGACATTGCTGCTCTCGTTGATCGAGATCCAATGACTGTTAGCAGAATATGGAATCGGTAAGTTCAGGAGGGTAAAACGGAACGCCGTGCTGGATCCCAACGACCTCGTATCACTAAAAGTCGAGATGACAGGCATCTAATCCGCATGGCTGTAACGGATCGTGCAGCCACGTCTCGATGCCTGAATCAACAGATGGGGAAGTTTGCAAGACAACAACCATCTACACGAACAGTTCGACGACGTTTGCAGCAGCATGGACTATCAGCTCGGAGACCATGGCTGCGGTTACCCTTGACGCTGCATCACAGACAGGAGCTCCTGCGATGGTGTACTAAAGAACGAACCTGGGTGGACGAATGGCAAAACGTCGTTTTTTCGGATGAATCCAGGTTCTGTTTACAGCACCATGATGGTCGCATCCGTGTTTGGCGACATCGCGGTGAACGCACATTGGAAGCGTGTATTCGTCATCGCCATACTGACGTATCACCCGGCGTGATGGTATGGGGTGCCATTGGTTACACGTCTCGGTCACCTCTTGTTCGCATTGACGGCACTTTGAACAGTGGACGTTACATTTCAGATGTGTGACGACCCGTGGTTCTACCCTTCATTCGATCCCTGCGAAACCCTACATTTCAGCAGGATAATGCACGATCGCATGTTGCAGGTCCTGTACGGGCCTTTCTGGATACAGAAAATGTTCGACTGCTGCCCTGGCCAGCACATTCTCCAGATCTCTCACCAATTGAAAACGTCTGGTCAATGGTGGCCGAGCAACTGGCTCGTCACAATAAGCCAGTCACTACTCTTGATGAACTGTGGTATCGTGTTGAAGCTGCATGGGCAGCTGTACATGTACACGCCGTCCAAGCTCTGTTTGAATCAATGCCCAGGCGTATCAAGATCGTTATTACGGCCAGACGTGGTTGTTCTGGGTACTGATTTCTCAGGATCTATGCACCCAAATTGCGTGAAAATGTAATCACATGTCAGTTCTAGTATAATATATTTGTCCAATGAATACCCGTTTATCATCTGCAATTCTTCTTGGTGTAGCAAATTTAATAAAGATCATGGGCAGCTCATTGTAAAATCCGAAAAAAGCGTTTGTCATCATTTTCTCGCCGTCAGCAGCGAGTATTTAAATAACTAACGGCAATAAAGGGTATGTATGTAATTTACAAAGGTTTTTTATGAATAAATAGAAAGCTGGAAAGAAGTGAGATGGCCTTCGATTTGGAGAGGTTTATTGCCTACAATAAAAATGTGTTTATGTTAAATTAATTAGAATATGTAACCAAGTTAACTTGAGCCACAGTAAGCCGAAACTCATAACATTACTCGTTTACTAAGCATTAGTAAACAACGTGGCTCTCATAGTTCAACACATTGCAGATTTGGAAGTTGTGGTATTGCAATTTTTGTGACAAACTGATAAAAATAACGAGAGACCTGATTTAACACGCGCATGGAAACAGCTTTAGGATATACACGTATAACACAACAAAAGTGGGGATATATGTGATGGTACAACTGAAACTGTGGTGTCACCGCCAGACACCACACTTGCTAGGTGGTAGCTTAAATCGGCCGCGGTCCATTAGTACATGTCGGACCCGCGTGTCGCCACTGTCAGGATCGCAGACCGAGCGCCACCACAAGGCAGGTCTAGAGAGACGTACGAGCACTCGCCCCAGTTGTACGACGACATTGCTAGCGACTACACTAATCGAAGCCTTTCTCTCATTTGCCGAGAGACAGTTAGAAGAGGCTTCAGCTAAGTTAATGACTACGACCTAGCAAGGCGCCATTTGTACCATTGCATGTATCTCAAGATAGTCTCACTTGTATCATCAAGAATGCTGTATACCAAAGGACGATATAAAAGTTAAGTGTTCTAGTAGCTACGTTCTTTTCTTTATCACATTCATTACGAATCCTGTTCCAGACTTCGCGCCAGTCGGCGTGTGTGTACGTGTGCCCTATCGGCTACCCGTCACTGTGGACTGGCTGCCTTGTCAGTCCACTACAGAAACTCGACATGAACTGAACATTTTATTTATGATTTAAAGTCACGAGATGCAAGAACATTAACATACAATTAGGCTCAGCTGCTGGTGCCTGCTTCACTATACACGAGTAACAGAATTAACACGAAATATCTAATCTTATAGTACGTTGACAGTAAATAGTTGGCAAATTGAGAATAGCGGAATGAACAGGAACACACACGCACTTCGACATTCACACTAGGACAATGGAGATAGGGGGAAAGAACGTAAAGAATAGAACCATACACCATAATCACAAACAGTAGGCAAAGAAGGCACCCTCCCATCGCAACCGCATGAATAGTGGACAATATAAAATTCCCAAGTAAAACTGAATAAGAAGACATCGCGTCGAATATAACTTAGATTAGAATAGTGACTCAAACGGACAACAGCACAGGGTTCAGCTGAGCAAGTCGCAAAACAATCACGTGGCTGAAGAGGTTAGCATGCAAAAAGACTCAGCAACTCCACAGTTACAGAAACGTTAGCAGTACCGGCGAGAAATCGAAAACATACGGCCACACGGGATAGAGAGATATCTAGCGAACTCAACCGTGCACTAGCCACAAGGAAAGAACACGGAAATTACAGTTGATTAAAAGAGACGCAAATAAAAAACAATATACTCCACTGGGGGCCGAACCGCACGACAACCCTGGGTTCGGTGTGGGCGGCGGTTGGGTGGGTGGACTGCTGTGGCCTGTTGTGGGGTTGTGAACCACTGAGGGCTACGGGGGGACGAAGGCTCTCCGACGTTTCTAGGTCCCCGGTCTAAATACACAATACACAACTACTCAGTCTTCCGCCCTACATGATTTATTAAATGCACCGAAAACGTGAGGTACTGAAAACTTGAGAACTGAGTAAAATTGGTTAAAACTTTATGAAAAAGCCTTTATAGAGACCTTTCTCAGCACCAATTGCTCAAATTTTGAAGATTTGTGTTTATGCATTTTTTTTTACCAGTTATAGAGAAACGTCCTAAGAATATTGTTTTTGTCTAGGGCGCTCAGGAATACTTACCATTGTGCTGGAAGCTCTACACTTGAAATTCGAAATACATTGCAGAAGACGTTTGACGTAGTAATTATGTGGAGGTGAAAAGAATAGAAAAAGACAAATGTGTCAATTTGCCTGTTCAAATGAAAGTACCGGTGCGAATAGGCACATAACACTGAGTAGCCACCGTGTTCATCCTCTACAATGCGGCGTCATTTGCATGCTGTGTTGAGCGGCAGGTGATGAGCACATCGTTCTCGACACTATTGTCAGCTTTCCAGACTTCGGAGACGCTTATTATATTTAAAATCTGTCTATGAAACTATTAGAAAATTATTTATGTAACCATATACATTTAGATTTATTGATGTTATAAACGCTTTAGACGATGTACTAGTTACTTCAGTACCGAATCATGTCGTGTACCGGATAGTACAATACTATTTACTGTGTATCATGTTCTCAGTAAATGTTCGTATACTTAGTTCCAGCATATAATACCCGGAAATTACGTAGTAAACACTGGGATACTATCGTTGATATCTATAGTTATACAAAAATTTTCGATGTTCAGTTTATACTCTTGCGAGTTTGCACACTCAATTGCCAGCATGTAAAACCCGTAAATTATATAACGTGACCGCTAGATGTGCTGTACTACGACGATGCTGGCTCTCTTCAATCCCTGAAGTTAACAATATATTTAGTTCATTTACTGATAGTTTGAGGAATCTGATAATGACGGGTTCGATTAAGAACGGTGATTGTTAGTGGTTCACAAACCCTACGGTTTGTTACTGGAAACATTACTCATTTCAAACACATTGAAAGACACTCAGTTTTGTAACTATTCTGCATACCACCATACGACTTTAATCGTTTTACAACGGAAACTAACAAACAACCTAACAACTAAACGCGGCACCAATAATCACATCTGAAGTAAATTAGCAACTGCCTCCGAACAATGCCGACACGCACATCGTCTGAACTCCACTGTCCCCCTAGCATTGCCTCCACCACCATACTAACCGCACTCGTGCAAGCAACAACAATCACTACATCTGAAAGCAATGGCAGGCGTTAGTGATTACTCTGGATTGCTGGTTTCGGGTAAAACAGCGGCAGTTGCATTAACATAATATACACTATGCGATGAAACAGAGCGCTGAAGTTACGATCGATTCTCACACAGAATAACAAATATTTCGACGTGGGAGGCTAAAGGATCTTCACAGGGCTCAGACGATCAAACAACGCCGACCGGCCCTCGTATTCATCCTTTGCCATACCTCGTCAATTTTGATGCGGTATGGAGCGCCATGTGATCAGCTCTCCGCTCTCCAGATTGTTGTCAGTCTTCCAGATTTCAGAGCCCCTCATTAAATCTGTCTGTGAAACTACTAAAAAATGCGTATTTATATCACCACATGCGTTTCCTTTTATTGATGTTATAAGGCTTTAGACTGCGTATCGGATATTTCAATACTGAATCAGGTCGTGTATCGGATAGTACAACATTGTTTACTGTGTATCATGTTCTCAGTAAAAGTTCGCATACTCATTTCCAGCATATAATAACCGTAAATTAAGTAGTAAACATTCGGATATTATCGTTGATACCTATAGTTATATATAAATTTTCGATGTTTAGTTTATATTCTTGCGAGTTAATAAAGAAAGAAAAGGTTTCTGATGAATTGTAACTACAATCATGTGTGCGACAGGTAAATATCTAAAAATAATAGACTGACAATCATTTTAACTGCGGCTAATACTTGATTTACTTCGCCAAAGACAACAGCTTGGCAAGAATGCGAAACACCATCTGAAACGTTTACAATGTTAGTCGTCTTCAGCAGTCTGAAAAGAAACATATTTCAGATCTAGAAAGCAAACCAAAATTGTAAATATGTTTCACTGCAGACCACTGATGATGTTTTTTTGTATGAATTTATAAATACATATCTTCTAACAGTTGTACAGACGGATTTTAAATACCTCTTATAGCTGTAACGCATCTACTGACTCTGTGGCCAGACAAATGAAGAATATGGAGCCTCTACTTGTTATTGAAGTAAATCATCGTTACGAAGGTCCGTTCCTCTTAGCAAGAGAAAAATCTCTGTCAGCAACAGAAATTGAACCCAGGTCCTCCACACTGCAGTCACGCAAGCCTACCGCTCAGCTACGGACTGGTTCAAATCCATTGCCTTCGTCCTACTCTACTGGAGAAAATGCATCCCCTTTGTCGTATAGATCAACGCATGGCAAGGCTGTGGAGTCTGCCTTCAACAACGTTTCCAGGTTAATCACTAAATTCCTAAAATCCAACCCTGTTGAGAAGATACTGTCTGACTCGATTGCACCTCCAAGTATTCGTCGAGATGTTGCTGCTGATCAGGAACGACTGAAGACTGAGAACGTTGAATTTTAGCAACTGTTTGGCCACCAACAGTGTCATCCTAGGCTGAAATCGAGGAAAAGTTTCCTCCAAACATCAAAGCCTCTTGAAGTAACCTCCAGATAAGGCAAGACTTTCAGTGTGGAAATGTAAGCCCCGGGACTGGATGAAGCCACGTGAGAACATCTTCCCGCTGGCTACAACGGGAGGTGAGATGTTTGTCGGTGTCAGCAGGGCTAACTCATCACTTAAGTCATGAGGGTTCGCATCAGTGGACAGCCAGTGCGCATATGACATGGCTCTTTGGCGTAGTTAATTTTTTAATCTATGTACAAAAAACTATGATGTTATGAAGTCATTTACATATTTAATTGTACATATTTAGCATGCTTCTGAAACGAGAAAAGAGAGGAGTATACTGATCAAAACACGCTTGTCATTCTGACGTAGGATTTTTCCGAGTTTCCGTAAATGATTGAAGTGAAAGCCAGGATGCACACTATGTACAGTCGTGGACAAAACGAGCGAGACCCCTCGCCTTTTCGTTATGCCGATCCGCACAGCTTTAAAGTCTGCTACACAGCATAATAGGCAAGGCGACGAAGTGCTACCAACATACTATGCACAGGCGTGAAATTGACAAACTATCCGAACTTTGTCAGACTGTTTTCAATCATGTGTACGACTATATTAATGCTGATTAGTGTGTTAAACACAACACGTAAATATAAGATATAAATGAAAGAAGAAACGCTAATTAGTATGAACTGTACTAATAAAAATGAATTTCAGCTTATCGAGATAACACAACTGTTCTAGTAAGACAAAGTACCCCAGATCGTTAGGAATTAGCAAAATATTTTGCGCATTCGGTCACGAAACGGTTTGTGTCAACTTTCAGACCAGTCATAGTGGATTACCGTTGCTGACCTACCATGAAAGTGTGCAAATTTAGCAATGCCTGAAGATTCATAACGAAACTGAGTTAAAAATCATTCAGTGTCACACGTAAGTTAATTCAATTATTGACAGAGGCGGAAAAAGGAAGGCAGTAACAAGTATGAAATTCTAAAAGAGTTTCATATTGACATCCACAGGGTGCCAGTACAGAATGAATGTAGCAATAAAATGTATAGGGGGCGCGAGAATTTCTTAAAATTGCTTTACTGATAGTCTATCTGCCTCCGTCGAGATTAGAACCGAAAACAAACCAGACCTCCCTTGAAATAGCAAACACCTTTCACTACGCTAGCAGACAACCCAGGCAAACAGCCCCCTATTATTACCTCATACATGAATAAGCCGGCAATTTCGCAATGAAAATGGCAAAATGATCCGCAGTTTCTGTTGCATAGAGCTTTCTGGACTCTAAAATATGAATTTTCTACCTTTATGTCACCGTTTGTGTGACAATCATTCGGGATGTTTATCGAAATAACAAAATACTGTTATTAGCGAGTAACGGCAACGGGTTCTACACAACGCTGGTGACTACTTTGAAGGACAGTAACAGGTGCAAACATGTAACTCTTTTTTATCGGTTGTGAATAAATAGTTGCCAGTATTTAAGTTCCAACCCTCGTATAGTCTTACATATGATTGAAAACAGTCTAACAAAGTTTGGATAGTTCGTCAATTTCACGCCTCTGCATAGTATGTTGGTAGCATTTCGTCGCCTTGCCTGTTATACTGTGTAGCAGACTTTAAAACTGTGCGGATCAGCATAATGAAAAGGCGAGGGGTCTCGCTCGTTTTGTCCACGACTGTACAATGTATGGTGGGGTGCTCATCTGCGGAAGTTCAGTTTTCCTCCAACCCTCCCTTTCCTATTAAATTCGTGTTCGTCGCTCGAAAAGAGTAACTGCCACTACTGCAATGTACAAGGGAAAATTTCTCGGGTGTTATCGTCACAATCCTTAAGCAGCACATATGACTCAATTTTTTTTCTAGTTCAGGGAACAAAGTCAACTCATTGAGCCTGACTGTAGCATACACTTTACGCTACGTGCTTCTTTGTGCATAAATTATTTTCGTTTCCGCACGTTCTCACTAGGTGGCAGCATTTGCTTGAAGAAAGCTCTTTATCGCAGTATGCCGTAATACAAATAACTTCGGTTGGTTTTTAGTAATTTGGGACTAAAATGTGTTTACAATATGCTAATATATCCAACACTAACGAGTAAGCGAACGTTCATTTCATCACATCGACACAGCGGTTCTTTTTTCTTCTTTTGAATTCAGTCTGCATACGGTAACAAGCTATATTTTCACATTCTAGCAGCATCGTTTTGATAACTGTTAGGTGTTTGAGTTTTCTGAGTATTGCATGTATTTCAGTTATTTTCTAACAGAAATAGTACTCACTTTGAACATGTCCTAAAATTTTGAAGAATCACAGGAGTTTTTAAAATTTAGTATTTTATTCTTATTTGGTCCCAGGACAACGCACTGACCAGCAATACAAACAGGTCGTAAGAACAGTAGCCGTAATAGGATCCTAACCGACAGGGAAGGGAGACTAGAGTTATCAATGACAATCGGTCTCAAACCTGCCAGGAATTGCTGATGTGTTGCCGGCCGCGGTGGTCTCGCGGTTCTAGGCGCGCAGTCCGGAACCGTGCGACTGCTACGGTCGCAGGTTCGAATCCTGCTTCGGGCATGGATGTGTGTGATGTCCTTAGGTTAGTTAGGTTTAAGTAGTTCTAAGTTCTAGGGGACTGATAACCACAGCAGTTGAGTCCCATAGTGCTCAGAGCCATTTAGCCAATTGCTGATGTCAGTGAATACAGGCCCATCTCTCCCAGATTCCGAGCGAACGCTGCGAAGGTAACTGCATGCAGTTTATTTTTGGAGTCCTATATTTCGCAAAAGAACATTTCCCACAGCTGCACATAAAGCTGCACGTTTTCAATGAACCGAATAACACAGATAATGGACAGCAGGCGGCGTGTAGTGTGGTCCAACAAGTCGTGATTTTCTCTCTTTTCAAATGATGCTAGTCGTCGATAGCACTGACGACACGAAAACAGTTCAAATGACTCTGAGAACTATGGGACTTAACATCTTAGGTCATCAGTCCCGTAGAACTTAGAACTACTTAAACCTAACTAACCTAAGGACATCACACACATCCATGCCCGAGGCAGGATTCGAACCTGCGACCGTAGCCTGACGACCCGATAAAGTGTTTACCAAGCAATGTGTGTAGAGTATGGTGCATGCAGGCGGTAGTTCTGTGATGTCTCGGAGGTTTTTCTTATCATGAATTGGCCTCATCATTCAGGTTTCCATGAATATGAAACAAACGATTATTTCAGTATTCTCCGTGATCAGTTGTTGCCCAATTGTTGTCCCTATCTTCCATATCTTCATGACCAGTACTCTGTGGAAACTACTGTCTTCCGATAAGACAACAGCCGTTACCACAGGGCTGCAGACACACGTTCCTGGTTTGACGTCGCTAAGCCACCCATACTGCACTTCGACTGGTCCGCCCCGATCGTAATTCAATGAAAGTGTCTGGAAATATTTTGGACAGCTAGTGAAACTTACCTATGAACGTCCGTACAAATCGGAAGCTCTACAGGATGTAATCGTCACTGAGTGCTTTTGTCTGGATGAGGCACACCTGGAGAAACTTCTCGACTATCAAGGCTCGAGACGGTTTTACATAGTAATGGAATGATCTCTGCCTAAGTGACTAATTTTTTGCCCGGTGTGCTAACGAGACTTGCCATGAAAGTACCCGAATTTTTTCTTCAATTATTCTTTACTGAACATAATGGGAACTGCACAAGAAAATCTGGTGTTTTATCTACATAACCTATTTTTCCATGCAATCTCCATCCCGTTCTATGACCTTCCTCCAAGGCGAAACAAAGGCGTGTATGCCCTATCGGTACCAATCTTCGTAATGGTGGCGGATGATGATGATGATGATGATGTTTTGAAATGCGGGGCGCTCAACTGCGCGGTTATCAGCGCCCGTACAAATTCCCAACCTTTGCTCAGTCCAATCTCGCCACTTTCATGAATGATGATGAAATGATGAAGAGAACACAAACAACCAGTCATCTCGAGGCAAGTGAAAATCCCCGACCACGTCGGGAATCGAATCCGGGACCCCGTGCTCGGAAAGCGAGAAAGCGACCGCGAGACCACGAGCTGCTGACGTGGTGGCGGAGCCTGTGCTTCACTGTGTGAACTTCCTTTGATGATTGACAGGTGCAACCAACTGCCGAGTCGTAATGTGGCTGTCCTGCGAATGACAACATCAGCTCGCTGCAACATGTCAGGTGTGACATCCGTGGATGGTCTCCCCGACCGCTGCAAATCGTGGAGGTCCACCGAACCGCCTCCTGATGACCTCACCCCCTGTGCCCAGCGACTAACTGTACTTCTGTCGACAGCGGGTGCCCCATAGACGCTATCTGTCGGAAGTGACGGAAACCTGGCGCACTACTCAGGAGACTTCAAATAATACATACCTAACGTTTCGCATTCGTAGCATTGTTTCCGACTGAGATAAAAAAAAGCGGTGCATCACTTTCTGGGCTATCCTCGTAGTTCCGCGAAAACGTGCACACGGAAATCTCATTTGTGTCGTAACTGTGCCCAAATGTATAGCGGGATGCCTGTGTTACATCGGTTAAGAGGCGTCGCTAACCTCAGAGAAACGATGCTCCACATCCTCCCCTCATAACACTACGGCTAGCAAAAGAGCAGCAATTCTGGCACAGCAGCAGAAGCAACAGCGGCCGCGCCAGCTCTATCGGCGGCGGATGTTTACGTGCCGCTGACGTCACGGCCGGTCCTCTGGCAGTCTGCGCACGTGGGCGCAGGGGCCGCGCCGGCCGCACACGTGTTTCCCATCCAGGCTGCCACGTGCGCCCGCATGCCGACGAGAAGGAGAAACATTCCTCCGGTGCACCAGCATCCACTACTCAGTCGCCTACTGTACCGCAGTACAGCGAGGATCAGGTATCATAATACGGTCTATTACGAAAAACAAAGGGAATTAGTGCAGAAGGTGGGGCGGTGCACTAGACTGCATTATGCGTATGGCACGAACAGGTGTGAACAGGTGGTAGGTCAAAGAAACAGAACGAAAATCTGGCAATGGTGTATTTGAGAACGGGAATTGTACCTTGTTTTTTGGGTCATTAGTCTTCCTACCACGTGCCAATCTTTTCATCTCAGAATAGCATTTAACAGCCTCGGTCTCAGTTGTATGTATTTACGTATCTGTCTTGCTCCACCACCCTCTACTGGTGTTTCTAGTAACTTGTAAGGTAATCCTTGATGACTTAACCTATATTGCTCCTTCTTGTAATGAGTGATTTCCAGATATCCCCTCTCTCATTGATTTTGCTAAGAATTTCAGCATGTTTATCCACGGAGCTTAATTTTGTGGATCCTCCAGTTTCACCACACCCCAGTCTCAATAATCATATTCATACAATGCTGTACTCCAGACGAATATTCTCAAATACTTCTTCCTCAAGTTAAGGCTACGTTTGAGCTAGTAGAATACAATAAAGCATTACCTCAAGATCGTGTACTAATCACGTCTGAAAATGAAAACATGGTGCCGAAACAAGTAACGTTAATATTAAATATTTTTAAACATTATCGGTTTCGGCACCAAGTCGCCATCTTCAGATGTAATTAATCCGCTAAAAAGTATTGTGAAGATATATAAACATTACCGTTAGGCACTTTACGTGTCTACCAAGTGACGGTATGATGTGCATTCACTGACCAATTTTAGACTTCAAAGTGTTAACAGTGCTTATCTGTAATTGCTATGTATCTTGATGATACTTCATCACGTCTGAAAATGACAACTTGGTGCCGAAACCGGTGATGTGAATATTACATATTTTAAGCGGTCGTGATACAATAAATTGTTACATAAACATTAATGATGGTCATATACTTCCATTTGACAATATGCCAATTTAAAAAAAAAAAAATTTCTAGGTTACTTGGTGAGGAATGCTCGCTTCGTCCGTGCTAGCTAGTCTGCTTCCTTGTTTCAAGCGTTGCCTTACTTGCAGAACTGTGCTACTTTCCAATTTCGATGTTACGTTTGTAGCTAATCCCATATCTGCTGTTGCATGGCCTTGATGGTAACTGCATCTGAGTACCAGGAAAGGTCAATAAAGTTGTGGTGGAGATGACTCCCATACAAACGACATAATTAATCTGAAAACCAGGTATCACAAGCAAGGCAAACATAATGCAATAGATGGAATGTTCACATCAAAAACAAGACGGGGAATACACATAATAGTTATGCAAGCAAGCAAGCAATCAAGCAAGCCTGAAGTCCCAGGGCAGTTCACCCGACGCTTTTTTGCTGTGGTTTACTGTCATATTTGTGCTGTGAATTGCATGGTGTCCGAGAACACAGTGTCAGCAACTTGGATGAAATTCAGGATACAAGCTTAGCAAATTTCTACATTCTATCCAAGGCCAATTACATCGCACAGATAGCATCTGTTGAATGGAGTGAACATTCTAATGAGCAAGCAGTATGGACTGACAGTAAACCATAGGACGAAGAAAGTCTCCGCAGAATCTGTGAACAAAGCAACATAGGCCTATGGAAAAACTGACAAGAAAAACGAATGATGGATCATATGTGAAGACATCAGAGAATAACTTTCGTAATATCGATAAAACCGGACAGTGGTAGTTACATCATACAGTGCTTAAAAGTACTCTGTCGCATTAGTGCTAAACAATGTGCAAAAGAAGGACGAGGCATTACAACGACATGTGAGCATATTGCATAGTGCTAATGTGACAAGAGTCGTCTAAGTATTTATGACGTAACTAGCACTGCACGGTTTTTATGGATCTGAAGATGGAAATACATATTGTCGAAACTAGTAATTCAGTAATTGTGTTAACATAGCAATTTTGGAAAACCAACTGGAGTTCAAAAGAAGACTGCAGTACAAATTTATAGACCACCTAATACACTGAATGATCACGTGAGGTAACTTCCTTAATACTTGAGCAGTGGCTCCTACCTGGGGTGATTACCTCCTTTGGGTAAAATGAACCTTTCCGAGGGGTAAACACAAAAGGGATCCACTGTGTTTTGGTCACCAAACGAAATTATTTATTTTTAAAATACCATTACTTTTATCGCTATTTCTAAGACTATAGTACTGATTACACGAATCTCCTGTACTAACATTTTTTCAGATACAAGCACAAAGGCGTGAGACAGTGCCTTGGAGGTCATAGTTTCTAAAGCGAATGTATGAACAGCATCTTTCCCACATAGTCCACCATTACACACATTAGTCGTACGCGTTTATGACGTAACATTAAGACATATACGTCACATATGCTTAAACATCTCGTGAAACTGTCTTCTCTGAATTCCCGCAATGGATCAGAAATTGACTAATTATTCAATTCTCACTGATATGAAGAGGACAGTGCGAGAAGATGGCCGCATCAAACAAGATGACTCAAGAGAAAACATCGTTTATTCTGATCCGTATCAGGTTTCGCTATTAATTATGATACATCCTCTACGCTAATATCGTCATCAATTCGGAAAATGGGTCCATTAGTTTCTAGACGAAACAACAAACACATTTCTCCTAAATAGAATAATGCTATCTACATACCAAATACAAATCAGGATAACTGTCTGTCCAACGACACAGACAGTAACTGATTTATACAGGGTGGTCCATTGATAGTGACCGGGCCAAATATCTTACGAAACAAGCATCAAACGAAAAACTACAAAGAACGAAACTCGTCTAGATTGAAGGGGGAACCAGATGGCGCTATATTGGTCCGCTAGATGGCGCTGCCATAGGTCAAACGGATATCAACTGCGTTTTTTTTAAATGGGAACCCCCATTTTTTGTTACATATTGGTGGAGTATGTAAGGAAATATGAATGTTTTAGTTGGACCACTTTTTTCGCTCTGTGATAGATGGCGCTGTAGTAGGCACAAACGTATAAGTACGTGGTATCACGTAACATTCCGCCAGTGCGGACGGAATTTGCTTCGTGATACATTACCCGTGTTCAAATGGACAGTTTACCAAGGTCGATAACGTGTTGATGTATGGCTATTGTTATCAAAATGCCCAACGGGCGTGTGCTATGTATGCTGCTCGGTATCCTGGACGACATCATCCAAGTGTCCGGACCGTTCGCCGGATAGTTACGTTATTTAAGGAAACAGGAAGTGTTCAGCCACATGTGAAACGCCAACCGCTACCTGCAACAAATGATGATGCCCAAGTAGGTGTTTTAGCTGCTGTCGCGGCTATTCCGCACATCAGTAGCAGACAAATTGTGCGAGAATCGGAAATCTCAAAAACGTCGGTGTTGAGAATGCTACATCAACATCGATTGCACCCGTACCATATTTCTATGCACCAGGAATTGCATGGCGACGACTTTGAACGTCGTGTACAGTTCTGCCACTGGGCAGAAGAGAAATTACGGGACGATGAAAGATTTTTTTTACGCGTTCTATTTAGCGACGAAGCGTCATTCACCAACAGCGGTAATGTAAACCGGCATAATATGCACTATTGGGCAACGGAAAATCTACGGTGGCTGCGACAAGTGGAACATCAGCGACCTTGGCGGGTTAATGTATCACTATGAAAGATTTTTTTTACGCGTTCTATTTAGCGACGAAGCGTCATTCACCAACAGCGGTAATGTAAACCGGCATAATATGCACTATTGGGCAACGGAAAATCTACGATGGCTGCGACAAGTGGAACATCAGCGACCTTGGCGGGTTAATGTATGGTGCGGCACTATAGGAGGAAGGATAATTGGCCCCCATTTTATCGATGGCAATATAATGGTGCAATATATGCTGATTTCCTACGGGATGTTCTACCGATGTTACTACAAGATGTTTCACTGCATGACAGAATGGCGATGTACTTCCAACATGTTGGATGTCCGGCACATAGCTCGCGTTCGGTTGAAGCGGTATTGAGTAGCATATTTCATGACAGGTGGATTGGTCGTCGAAACACCATACCATGGCCCGCACGTTCACCGGATCTGACGTCCCCGTATTTCTTTCTGTGGCGAAAGTTGAAGGATATTTGCTATCGTGATCCATTTCAGCGCATTGTCAATGCATGTGCGAACATTACGGAAGGCGAACTACTCGCTGTTGAGAGGAATGTCGTTACACGTATTGCCACATGCATTGAGGTTGACTGACATTTTGAGCATTTTTTGCATTAATGTGGTATTTACAGGTAATCACGCTGTAACAGCATGCGTTCTCAGAAATGATAAGTTCACAAAGGTACATGTATCACATTGGAACAACCGAAATAAAACGTTCAAACGTATCTACGTTCTGTATTTATTTGAAAAAGCTACCTGTTACCAACTGTTCGTCTAAAATTGTGAGCCATATGTTTGTGACTATTACAGCGCCATCTATCACAAAGCGAAAAAAGTGGTTCAACTAAAACATTCATCTTTCTTTACGTACTATACGAATATGTAATAAAAATGCGGGTTCCTGTTTAAAAAAACGCAATTGATAACCACTTGGCAGCGCCAATTAGCGGGCCAACCATAGCGCCATCTGGTTTCCCCCTCCAAGCTACACAAGTTTCGTTCTTTGTAGTTTTTTCGTTTGACGCTTATTTCACGAGATATTTGGCCCGGTCACGATCAATGGACCACCCTGTATAGCACCTGGAAGATTCTGAGCAACTGAAGTTTCCCCTACGGTCAAGTCGGCGAGTAACAAAGCTCATCTGCCCTTTTTTAAAGTGTGGGAGGTTACGTGGCGTACGCCTAATTGGGAATCCTAGTGTTTCAGCCGCTGATTGTTATCATGTGGCTGAAAAGAGCACGATGTTTTGCAATAGCTCGTCTCCCCCCCATATGGAGTACAGAACAAAAGCTTTAAAAAGAGGCACCCCCATTCCACACGCTATTGACTGCCTTCTCCGAGCAAGTGGCTACATGTTGTTACGGCCGGCAATCCCATTGCTGGTGCGAAACAAAGGCGGCGGACAGTAGGTGGGCTTTTGTAGCGAGGCTAGGGCCACTTACTGCTGCGCTCTGCTGCGGCGGCTGTTGTTCTCTGGGCGGCTGGTGCGGCTCACCTGCAACACAAGAGAGGAGGCGTTAATGCACTCACACATCTGACGGCACACACTGCCTGCCGCTAACCTAGCATCAGACTTGGGAATAATACATCACTACACGATACTGCCCAGCGTAGCCTGTCTACATGCTGGGTTTCTGGCAAAAAGAGGGATAAAAAACCGGACAAGTGTCAAAAGGACTTGAGCTCTAAGGGTTCCGTACAAACGTAGCTACACGACTGGCCATTAAAATTGCTACAACAAGAAAAAATGCAGATGATAAACGGGTATTCATTGGACAAATACATTATACTAGAACTGATATGTGATTACATTTTCACGCAATTTGGGTGCACGGATCCTGAGAAATCAGTACCCAGAACAACCATCTCTGGCCGTAATAACGGCCTTGATACGCCTGGGCATTGAGTCAAACATAGCTTGGATGGCGTGTACAGGTACAGCTGCCCATGCAGCTTCAACACGATACCAAAGTTCATCAAGAGTAGTGACGAGCCAGTTGCTCGGCCACCATTGTCCAGACGTTTTCAACTGGTGAGAGATCTGGAGAATGTGCTGGCCAGGGCAGCAGTCGAACATTTTCTGTATCCAGAAAGGCCCGTACAGGACCAGCAGCATGCGATCGTGAATTATCCTGCTGAAATGTAGGGTTTCACAGGGATCGAATGAAGGGTAGAGCCACGGGTCGTAACACATCTGAACTGTAACGTCCACTGTTCAAAGTGCCGTCAATGCGAACAAGAGGTGACCGAGACGTGTAACCAATGGCTATACCCCATACCATCACGCCGGTTTATATGCCAGTATGGCGATGACGAATACACGCTTCCAATGTGCGTTCACCGCGATGTCGCCAAACACGGATGCGACCATCATGATGCTGTAAACAGAACCTGGATTCATCCGAAAAAATAACGTTTTGCCATTCGGGCACCCAGGTTCGTCGTTGAATACACCATCGCAGGCGCTCCTGTCTGTGATGCAGCGTCAAGGGTAACCGGAGCCATGGTCTGCGAGCTGGTAGCCTATGCTGCTGCAAACGTCGTCGTACTGTTCGTGCAGATGGTTGTTGTCTTGCAAACGTCCCCACCTGTTGACTCAGGGATCGAGACGTGACTGCACGATCTGTTAGAGCCATGCGGATAAGATGCCCGTCATCTCGACTTTTAGTGATACGAGGCAGTTGGGATCCAGCTCGGCGTTCCGTATTACCTTCCTGAACCCACCGATTCCATATTTTGCTAACAGTCATTGGATCTCGACCAACGCCAGCAGCAATGTCGCGATACGATAAACCGCAATCGCGATAGGCTACAATCCGACCTTTATCAAAGTCGGAAACGTAATGGTACGCATTTCTCCTCCTTACACGAGGCATCACAACAACGTTTCACCAGGCAACGCCGGTTAACTGGTGCTTGTGTATGAGAAATCGGTTGGAAACGTTTCACCAGGCAACGCCGGTTAACTGCTGCTTGTGTATGAGAAATCGGTTGGAAACTTTCCTCATGTCAGCACGTTGTAGGTGTCGCCACCCGCGTCACCCTTTGTGTGAATGCTCTCAAAAGTAAATTATTTGCATATCACAGCATCTTCTTCCTGTCGGTTAAGTTTCGCGTCTGTAGCACGTCATCTTCGTGGTGTAGCAATTTTAATGGCCAGTAGTGTGTGTATACCGGTGGTTCACTTGTAGCTTCTGAAGAGGGAGTCTGCGCGTTTAAAATTGTCACACAAATAGCCGTATCTGTTGATTACACTGACTTAGAAACTTAATTTTTTTACACCGCCAAGGGACGGTAGACTTTAGTATTTGGTGTAAATTTCGACTTGACATTTCTACTCCTTCCTCAGAAAAAGGGGTCCTTAACAAGCGAATAGGCAGACGGACAACGAAGTTATCCAACATGGGTTCCGTTTTTACAGACTGAGGTACGGAGCTATGAAAACACATTAGATGTCTCGTCACACTTTTAACAGCACATATTTTCTAAAAAATTTTACTGTGTTAATTAATATCAGGATTCGTTCCTGGACTCAGTTCCCATTCGATGTGATTCTTTAGTGATAAAAGTATCGCGAAAGTTAAAGGACGTATTCTGGCGAACATTACACTTTACTGAACATCACGTCAGACATGTACGTTTTGCTGCTGTGAACCCATGTGTAGTGTACACTTGGTCAGAGTGTGACAAGCAGGTGGAGACAATGTGCGGAAGGAACGCCAGCGGAGCGGTTGGGGAGTGGTGAAATTATCAGAGGGACCGGGGGGGGGGGGAGGGGGGGGAGAAGAGAGAGAGAGAGAGAGAAAGAGAGAGACAGGGAGGGGGGAGGCCAGAGAAGCTATAGAGGACAATCATCTTCCTACGAATATCACGTCAAAAGCTAACGACGAAGCCACCTTGATGGGAGCGACTAACTCAACCAGTGTTCCCTGACACGATGCAAATGAACAAGAACACATTACTGGCATACTCACGAAACCATCACTTCAGCCATGGAAGATAGATCAAGACACTTTCAAAGTGAGAGCTGTATTCAAGAATAGACGTCGCATGTCGCAGTTTCTATAGGAAACATTATGCAGTCATGTCACTATAAAAATTAAAATGGGTTGTGCAGCAAAGGTTTACATGTTTGTTACATGTATACAAAAAGTAACAAAAGTATTTTTATAATTTTTTGCCATTGTTGTTGCCATAGTCTTCAGTCCAAAGATTGCTTTGATGCGCCTCTCCATGCTAATCTATCCTGTGCGAGCCTCTGCAGCCTGCATCCAAATGTACCCGCTTACTGCATTCCTTGGTCGCCGTCTACAGTTTTACCTCCCCCCCCCCCTCCCCTCCAAACCTCACACACACACACACACACACACACACACACACACACACACACACACACACTACCTTGCGTTACCAAGATGTGTCCTATCAACCTAATTCTAGTCAGGTTGGGCCACAAATTTCCTGTCTCTCCAGTTCTATTCAATTCAGTACCTCAGTTAGATATGTGACCCATCCTTCCAATTTTTCTGTACCACCACATTTTAAAAGCTTCCATTCTTTTCTCGTCTGAATTGCCTTCAGTCCACGTTTCACCTCCATACAAGGCTACACTCTAGACAAATACCTTCGCAAAAGACTTCCTAACATTTAAATTTATATCATATGCTAAGGATTCCTCTTGTTCAAAATTGCATTTCTTGCTATAGCCAGTCTGCATTTTATGTCCTGTCTGCTTCCGCCGTGATGAGTTATTTTGCTGCTCAAATAGCAAAACCCATTTGGCACTTTTAGTGTCTCGTCTCCTAATCTAATTTATTCTCCATTACCTGACATACTTCGACTACATTCCATTACCTTTGCTCGACTCTTGTAAATGTTCATCTTATAACCTCTTTTCAAGACGCTATACATTCCACGTAGCTGCATTACCAACTCCTTAGCTGTCTCTGACAGATTTTCAATGTCATTAGCGAGCATCGGGATTTTTATTTCTTCTTCCTCACCCCTAACCCCTTTCCAGATTTATCCTTAGTATCTACATCTACATCTACATCTATACTCCGCGAGCCACCTTACGGTGTGTGGCGGAGGGTACTTATTGTACCACTATCTGATCCCCCCTTCCCTGTTCCATTCACGAATTGTGCGTGGGAAGAACGACTGCTTGTAAGTCTCCGTATTTGCTCTAATTTCTCGGATCTTTTCGTTGTGATCATTACGCGAGATATATGTGGGCGGTAGTAATATGTTGCCCATCTCTTCCCGGAATGTGCTCTCTCGTAATTTCGATAATAAACCTCTCCGTATTGCGTAACGCCTTTCTTGAAGTGTCTGCCACTGGAGCTTGTTCAGCATCTCCGTAACGCTCTCGCGCTGACTAAATGTCCCCATGACGAATCGCGCTGCTTTTCGCTGGATCATGTCTATCTCTTCTATTAATCCAACCTGGTAAGGGTCCCATACTGATGAGCAATACTCAAGAATCGGACGAACAAGCGTTTTGTAAGCTACTTCTTTCGTCGATGAGTCACATTTTCTTAGAATTCTTCCTATGAATCTCAACCTGGCGCCTGCTTTTCCCACTATTTGTTTTATGTGATCATTCCACTTCAGATCGCTCCGGATAGTAACTCCTAAGTATTTTACGGTCGTTACCGCTTCCAATGATTTACCACCTATGGCATAATCGTACTGGAATGGATTTCTGCCCCTATGTATGCGCATTATATTACATTTATCTACATTTAGGGAAAGCTGCCAGCTGTCGCACCATTCATTAATCCTCTGCAGGTCTTCCTGGAGTACGTACGAGTCTTCTGATGTTGCTACTTTCTTGTAGACAACCGTGTCATCTGCAAATAGCCTCACGGAGCTATCGATGTTGTCAACTAAGTCATTTATGTATATTGTAAACAATAAAGGTCCTATCACGCTTCCTTGCGGTACTCCCGAAATTACCTCTACATCTGCAGATTTTGAACCGTTAAGAATGACATGTTGTGTTCTTTCTTCTAGGAAATCCTGAATCCAATCACAAACCTGGTCCGATATTCCGTAAGCACGTATTTTTTTCACTAAACGTAAGTGCGGAACCGTATCAAATGCCTTCCTGAAGTCCAGGAATACGGCATCAATCTGCTCGCCAGTGTCTACGGCACTGTGAATTTCTTGGGCAAATAGGGCGAGCTGGGTTTCACATGATCTCTGTTTGCGGAATCCATGTTGGTTATGATGAAGGAGATTTGTATTATCTAAGAACGTCATAATACGAGAACACAAAACATGTTCCATTATTCTACAACAGATTGACGTAAGTGAAATAGGCCTATAATTATTCGCATCTGATTTATGACCCTTCTTGAAAATGGGAACGACCTGTGCTTTCTTCCAGTCGCTAGGTACTTTATGTTCTTCCAGAGATCTACGATAAATTGCTGATAGAAAGGGGGCAAGTTCTTTAGCATAATCACTGTAGAATCTTAAGGGTATCTCGTCTGGTCCGGATGCTTTTCCGCTACTAAGTGATAGCAGTTGTTTTTCAATTCCGATATCGTTTATTTCAATATTTTCCATTTTGGCGTCCGTGCGACGGCTGAAGTCAGGGACCGTGTTACGATTTTCCGCAGTGAAACAGTTTCGGAACACTGAATTCAGTATTTCTGCCTTTCTTCGGTCGTCCTCTGTTTCGGTGCCATCGTGGTCAACGAGTGACTGAATAGGGGATTTAGATCCGCTTACCGATTTTACATATGACCAAAACTTTTTAGGGTTCTTGTTTAGATTGTTTGCCAATGTTTTATGTTCGAATTCGTTGAATGCTTCTCTCATTGCTCTCTTTACGCTCTTTTTCGCTTCGTTCAGCTTTTCCTTATCAGCTATGATTCGACTACTCTTAAACCTATGGTGAAGCTTTCTTTGTTTCCGTAGTACCTTTCGTACATGATTGTTATACCACGGTGGATCTTTCCCCTCGCTTTGGACCTTAGTCGGTACGAACTTATCTAAGGCGTACTGGACGATGTTTCTGAATTTTTTCCATTTTTGTTCCACATCCTCTTCCTCAGAAATGAACGTTTGATGGTGGTCACTCAGATATTCTGCGATTTGTGCCCTATCACTCTTGTTAAGCAAATAGATTTTCCTTCCTTTCTTGGCATTTCTTATTACACTTGTAGTCATTGATGCAACCACTGACTTATGATCACTGATACCCTCTTCTACATTCACGGAGTCGAAAAGTTCCGGTCTATTTGTTGCTATGAGGTCTAAAACGTTAGCTTCACGAGTTGGTTCTCTAACTATCTGCTCGAAGTAATTCTCGGACAAGGCAGTCAGGATAATGTCACAAGAGTCTCTGTCCCTGGTTCCAGTTCTGATTGTGTGACTATCCCATTCTATACCTGGTAGATTGAAGTCTCCCCCTATTACAATAGTATGATCACGAAACTTCTTCACGACGTTCTGCAGGTTCTCTCTGAGGCGCTCAACTACTACGGTTGCTGATGCAGGTGGCCTATAGAAGCATCCGACTATCATATCTGACCCACCTTTGATACTTAACTTAACCCAGATTATTTCACATTCGCATTCGCTAATAACTTCACTGGATATTATTGAATTCTTTACTGCTATAAATACTCCTCCACCATTGGCGTTTATCCTATCCTTGCGGTATATATTCCATTCTGTGTCTAGGATTTCGTTACTGTTCACTTCCGGTTTTAACCAACTTTCCGTTCCTAATACTATATGCGCACTATTTCCTTCAATAAGCGATACTAATTCAGGAACCTTGCCCTGGATACTCCTGCAGTTTACCAATATTACGTTAACTTTTCCTGTTTTTGGTCTCTGAGGACGGACGTTCTTTATCAACGATGATAATGTTCTCTCTGGTAAGCCGTCAGGTATTTTATCGTTTCGCCCAAGGGGGGGTCCCTCTAACCTAAAAAACCCCCGTGTGCACGCCACACGTACTCTGCTACCCTAGTAGCTGCTTCCCGTGTGTAGTGCACGCCTGACCTGTCTAGGGGGGCCCTGCAGTTCTCCACCCAATAACGGAGGTCGATGAATTTGCAACCATTATAGTCGCAGAGTCGTCTGAGCCTCTGGTTTAGACCCTCCACACGGCTCCAAACCAGAGGACCGCGATCGACTCTGGGCACTATGCTGCAGATATTAAGCTCAGCTTGCACTCCGCGTGCGATGCTGGTTGTCTTCACCAAATCAGCCAGCCGCCGGAAGGAACCAAGGATGGCCTCAGAACCCAAGCGGCAGGCGTCATTCGTTCCGACATGTGCTACTATCTGCAGCCGGTCACACCCAGTGCGTTCAATAGCTGCCGGAAGGGCCTCCTCCACATTACGGACGAGACCCCCCGGCAAGCACACCGAGTGCACACTGGCATTCTTCCCCGACCTACCCGCTATTTTCCTGAGGGGCTCCATAACCCGCCTAACGTTGGAGCTCCCTATAACTAATAGGCCCGCCCTCTGTGACTGTCGGGACCTTGCCGGAGAATCGGCCACTGGCCCAACAGGCGAGGCATCCTGTGGTGGCTCGGAAACGATGTCATCACCACTAGGAAACACCCCGTACCTGTTGGAAAGGGGTAAGGCAGCCGCCACGCGGCCAGATCCCACCTTCGCCTTTCGGCCAGGCACGCGCGAGCCCACCACTGTCCGCCATTCTCCCTGGAGTGATGGCTGACCGGTAAGATGCTCACTGCCGGAAGACGCAGCGACATCAGGGGTTCCATGTGATTCCAAGGCCACCGAAGTAGGCATAGGTCTCACCACAGTTGCCCCAACGCCACTACGAGCCGACGCCTGCGCCTCGAGCTCGATGAGCCTAACAGACAAAGCCTCCACCTGTCCCCGAAGAGTGGCCAATTCTCCTTGCGTCCGCTCACAACAACCACAGTCCCTACACATGACTATGTTTACCCTACTCTATACGGTGACAAATTCCCAAGATAATCTTCTGATGAGCTACTCTGATAATCAAGAAACACTCACTGAAATACGAGACGCGAAAACTACGCTAGGTTTTCCCAGAAAAACTATTTAAAAGCTAAGCGCAGCAAATAAGTACAAAAACACTGTTATTGAAATAAAAGGTTCTACCTAGTAAGCACTCGAACACGCAAGAAATTACAAAAATAAACTAGTAATTACACAGATAACTGAAAATAAGTCGCTGCTGTTTGTAAAATATGTAAGAAGCAAACGGTGTACTCGCCTTAGTAGTAGCAGGAGCTAGCGATGCGCTCTCGCTGACGGTCTTCAGAGCTTGCTCAATGTACGGGTTGTGTAACACTGGAGACAGAATACAAGCCTGTCCCCTCCCTTCTCAGTTACGCCTACAGACTAATTGTTCAGTAGCACTGCAATAAGTTTGTGTTTGTCTTTTGGAGCCAGAATAAAAGCAACAATTTTATTTCAGTTCTATTATCTATTATACCTGGCTTTCAGTGACAACTTCACATTCAGTAGCTGCAGTCAAACTGAAGTGTTCACGTGTTTTGTTGTTCACTGTCCAAAGCGAAATGTAGGAATCAAGCTTGTGTTACTTAGGGTATTAATCGGTGTTCCATTTAATATCTATTTGTTTCCATTGGTCGTGGATTTTTATTTCCGTTTGCAGATGAGAAACCCGTTCTGTAGGAATGTAATAGAGGATTTATAAGGTATACTGTATTAGCACACAATACGAATCAATAATTAACAAGAGCAATACAAAGCCGTGTGGAGTGGTCGTGCGATTTGGGGCGCCATGTCTTTCTTTCTTTCTTTCTTCCTTTCTTTATCGTCGCCTTGTCCCACGGCACGTAGGGTCGGCGTTGCTCTTCTGGATCCTTCTCCTCCATAGTTCTCTATCCATTGTCTCTTCCTTCTTCCATCCTTTCTCCCTTAGGTCCCCGGATATCTTATCCTTCCACCTCATCTTCGGTCTTCCTCTCCTTCTCGTTCCTTCACTCTTTATATCTTCAACTCTGTTTCCGATATACTCTTCCCCTTTTCTCTGTAAGTGTCCGTACCACCTTAGTCTGCTCTCTTGTATCTTTTTCCCCATGGGTCCCACTTTCACAGCTCCTCTAACAAATTCATTTCTAATTCTGTCCTTCCTTGTTACCCCACACATCCACCTTAGCATCCTCATTTCTGCCACTTCCATCTTCCTTTCCTGGGCTACTGTGATTGGCAATGTCTCTGCCCCGTATATCATAGCTGACCTTACCACCGACTTGTACACTTTTCCTTTTAACCCAATGCTCACCTTCTTGTCACACAACACTCCACTCATTTTCCTCCAGTTCTTCCAACCGCAATTTATTCGGTGTTGTATCTCGCTTTCCAGTCCTCCATCCCTCTGTATGTACGATCCCAGGTATTTAAATTTGCAGACCGATTTCAGCTCATCATCCTGGATCTTGCAAGACCTCATCTGCACATCCTTCAGTGCTAAATATTCTGACTTTGTCCTGCTAATTTTCATCCCTCTTTCTTCTACTGCCTTCCTCCAATCCTCCAGATTTTCCTGAAGTCTGTCGGTGTTTTGCTCACAAAGAACCACATCATCCGCAAACATCATATTCCACGGTGCTTCCTTCTTCACATCTTTCACCGGCACATCCATAATCAGGTCAAAGAGGTAGGGACTAAGCGCAGACCCTTGATGTAACCCTACTTTTACTGGAAACTCCTTTGTCATGCCCACACTGCTTCTCACCTGTGTCATTGCTCCTCTGTACATTTCCTTCACTAATGTCACATACTTCTCTGGCACGCACTGCTCTCTCATGCTTCTCCATATTTCGTCCCTTGGGACTCTGTCATATGCTTTCTCCAAATCAATGAAAGCCATATGTAGGTCAGCTTGTAGCTCCCCGTGTCTCTCCACTATCCACCTTAAAGCTTGTATTGCATCAGTCGTTCCTCTTCCAGGCATGAACCCAAACTGTTCTTCACACACCACAGTCTCCTTGCGTAATCTTGCTTCTATAACTCTTTCCCAAATAATCATTGTGTGTGCCATCAGTTTAATACCTCTATAGTTACTGCAGTACTGCACATCACCTTTCCCCTTAAATATTGGGATCAGTACAGTGGAGAACTAGTGTACTGATCCCAATATTTGAGGCGCCATGTCATGGACTGAAAAAAATGTGTGTGAAATCTTATGGGACTTAACTGCTAAGGTCATCAGTCCCTAATCTTACACACTACTTAACCTAAATTATCCTAAGGACAAACACAGACACCCATGCCTGAGGGAGGACTCCAAGCTCCGCCGGGACCAGCCGCACAGTCCATGACTGCAGCGCCTAGACCGCTCGGCTAAACCCGCGCGGCATCTCATGGACTGCGCAGACCCTCCCGCTGGAGGTTCAAGTCCTCCCTCGGGCATTGGTGTGTGTGTTGTTCATAGCATAAGTTAGTTTAAAAAGTGTGTAAGTCTAGGGACCGATGACCTCAGCAGTTTGGACCCTTAGGAATTCACACACGTTTGAATATTTTTGAGCAATACAGAGCACAACAAAGAGAACAATCTAAACGGAATATACACCAAAGGATTCGAGATATAAAACTAACTTCGGACAGAACTCCAAAGATGACGGTGTACGTAAATGATCTGGTGGTTAAGATGTGAGGTTCTGTAAGATAGTCTCTGTATGTTATTCTTGTACACAGAGAAGTCCCAGTGCCACAAAATTATAGCGAAACCCACGAAGGCCTGAACAGAATCGAAATTTGGTTCAGGGTGTGCAGTTGATTCGCAGAATAAACGTGACTATTTGTTAATAAATAAGAATGCAAGACTTAATACTCCATTGCACGACTGGCGTTCAATCGCAGCAGACAGTAACAGCAACAAATTATTTACCACTACCATTTCCTGGATATGATTCATGGTAAGTGCGTCTTTCGGAAACGCAAAATGTGCTCGAGCTTAATCTTCCATCGGGGTCACTTCGCAGTGAGCCGAGAGATTACGACCACAGCTCATTTCAAGACTGAGTACCCTTTACTGACGTTCCAGTATCGGACGCAGGAAAGTATACAAGCTAGAGAAGAGACAAATAAGGAATCGTTATAGCCATAATAGTACAGTCCACAGACATAAGCGACTTTGATAACGAGCAGGTGTTATGGTCCGACGCCTGAGAACAAGCATCTCTGGCCAATCTGCTCAGCTATTCGAGTGCTACTGAGTGGACATCTATGCAAAGTGGTTAAAGGACGCTGAAACAACAGGTGGGTGTTAAGGTACTGGTTATCCAAGCCTCATCATAGAACGTCGAGGTCATAGACTCACCCGTTCTGTGATACAGGATTCAGGTGAGCCGAACGAGGACTGACGAGGACGTTTTTTTTTTTTCTTTATTGTATTTCAATTCCCCATCGGGGCACGCTGGCAGCAGCATATGCGCTGCTTTTCAGCCGAAAGACATAGAACAAACAATAGAAGACAGTGAAAAATATACAAAGGAGAGAATATGGTGAACATAGATGTAAAAAGGGGGGGGGGACATCATGGAAGGCAATAGACAAAAAAAGGGGCGACTGTAAAATGGAGATAAAAACTGTTTAAAAGCAGTGCACACAAAAAGCCACACACTGCGACAATTAAAAGAACACAAGGCACAGTATGACTGGAGCATAAAAAGTATCGACCGATGGCGTAGCACATAACAGACACTGACAGCGAACCTCAAGGCAGTACACAATTAAAATCACACCTCTTGACGCACAGGAGAAACAGCACTAAACACAACACTGACGTGGCACACTGACGATGATCAAAACAGAGGATCTGCCAGGTGCAAGGAGATGAGGGAGAGAGGAAGAAGGGAGGGAGGGAGGGGTAGAGAGGGGGGAGATGGGCGGGGGGCGTGCTGAAGAGGGCCAGGCAGGGAGGGATGTGGGAAGGAAAGAGGCAAGTATGGGGTGCAGGGTCTCAGGGGGGGGGGGGGGGAGGGAAGGAGGAAAACCCGCTCTGGAAGCAGGAGGGGTGAGGAAAAAGGGGGCCTGGGTAGGGGAGGGGGGAAGGCCAGGTTATAGTTGGAAGGAAGGGTACGAAGACGTTCTCCGCTCCGTCTTATATAGTGCGCTGATGGTACTGCCGCACATGCATTGGAAGTCGAGGAGACAGAACGACCACATCGCCCTGCGGCAGCGCTCTCGCTGGTGGAGCTGCAAGACTCAGCTGCCGTCGGTATTGTCGCTGGCCGCAGCTGTGGAAGTCTTCTGGCGTCTTCGTCTCGAGCACAGCTGAAGATGGCTGGCAGTTGTCCAGCCGAAATATCGTGGAATGAAGTTTACTACGACCGGCTGCAATACCGAAATCTCTTTCAACAGTTGATTCGCTGGGAAATTTTTAAATTTTAGTGGATAGGCAGTGATCGGTGGCAGATTTGATGACAACGTACAGTATTGCTACAGGCACAAGAGTTTTGGAGCATATCATGCAGTGCACATTGTTGACTGGTTGGTTGATCGATTTGGGGGAGGGGACCAAACAGTGAGGTCACTGGGCCCATTGGATTTGGTAAGGATGTGGAAGGAAGTAGGCCGTGTCCTTTCAAAGGAACCATCCCGACATTTGCCAGAAGTGATTTACGAAATCACTGAAAACCCAAATCAGGTTTGAACTGTCATCCTCCCGAATGCGGTCCACTGTGCTAACCATTGCGCCACCTCGCTCGGTCGCGCATTATTGGAGCTCTGCAGAAGATGCCTTTACGTGTTCCCATGCTATGCGGCATCGTCAACGATTGCAGTTAGCATGGGGTCATCGAGATTGGGCCGTCGATCAATGGAAACGAGACGCCTGGTCGAGTGCGGATACTTTGTCACCTAGAACGCATGCTGGTGGGGGCAGTATAAGCAATAGCTTCTGAGGGACCAGTGAAAGCAATCTCTTCTGGACCACCGGCGACCCTTCATTCTTGATATTTCCCACGACAGCAATGACATCCTGCAGCAGAATGTGTCACGAGGCCAAAGTCGCGCTCCAGTGGTTCGAGGAGCATGACAATGAACCCATGTTGACATCTTCGCCATCAAACATCTTGAATTGTATCAGGTGCTCACAAATCACTGGCCCTTAGGTTATGAGTGTTATGTGGCCTGTGTATAGATATTTGGTGGCAGGCACATACTTCAGGAAACCGAGAAAGGTCTTATCGATTTAATGGCACGCAGTATCACTGAGCCGTGCTGCGGCTCGCATTGGTGCTTTGTAGGTTTCTGTCCTCTGTTGGAGGCCAGACTGTATCGTTTAGTTGAGATGGTTTCGGTTGTTTGTATTCTTCTTGTGTTGACTGGCGCCACTTGGTTTCGCAAGCATTGCCTGTCCGCTAGTGACAGCAGCGGCTTTATCGATATGTAGTAACTATGGCCCTATCTTTGGGGTGACGTCGTGGTTCTTCCATGTCGTGTGAGCGAGCAGTTCGGTTGGGGACGCAGGAGGTGCCAGGTCTGGGCAGAGCGAGAACACGCTGGGACCGCTGGCGGCGCGTATGGACTGCCGGATCCAAGGGCTGTGGTCACGAGAGTGCACGAACTCGTCGAAACCGGATCCTGCAAGTTTTAAGTTGGGTGCATTTCAATTAGTGCAGAGGAACCTCCACCACTGTGAAATCTCGCGATTCTCCAGTGACTTGGGTTCGTGTTGCTGCTCGTAGTGTCACCGAGGCGAAGGGCAGCGAATGGAGTGCTTGGGGAAGGCGGATCTGAATAGCTTTCCTCGGTTTCTAATAACTATTTACTACCTTCAGCTTGTTAGAATTGTTAAGTTCAACCAGCGGTATTTTCCTGCCTTGTGGCCGCTAACGCCCCAGTTTCCTGCCCTGGGGGTTAGTGTATGTAACGGCAGTGTACGGTACCACGCCTTGCCGCCACTGTCCGGTGAGGCGTGTAAGTTTGACAGCTTTCTTGATTGTAGGTTGGTTGGCGATTCTTCTACCTTGGTGGTAGTGACTCCTTTATTCCGGGCGCTCTAACCACAGTATTCTGCGGACGGAGTCCAGACCGCTGTTTCCATGTTTGGGGAATTTCAAATCTTGTATTTGGTTTATTGGACGTCAGGTAGCCTCACCAAGATTATCATTAGTCACTCGTTAGACAGCCACTGATGTGAGTTACCATCTTCTGATGTGACTGCAACTCTTGGCTCATTGATCGCAAAAGTGTTTTTGGCCTGACCTACTCAGAGGTTGATTCCTGGAGCACCGCCTGTGACTATCGCTTGTGTTTTTATTGTATTATTATTTTATTATTGTATTACCAAATTACCATCATTTGTCTCACCTGTCTGGTGATCAGTTGCTTGTCCTTTTGAATTAACCTTTGTTATTATATTTGCTGTTTTATTGTATGTTTTTAAATTTTTAATATAATTGCCATTCTTGGCGTTACAGCAAGTTTAAACCGTTGTGCTACTAAGTTTAGTATCATTTTGTCTCACCTGTTTGGTGATCAGTTGCCTGTCTTTTAAGTTAACTCTTGCTATTGCATTGCTGTTTGACAGTATGTTGTTAAATTTTTTTAATAATTGCCATTATTGGCGTTAAAGGCCTTCAGACGTGACTGTGGTTACTTACCTTAAAATTCTAATTGCGACCCATTGGATTGTTTTCAAAACACTATTTGCTGTGTCTGTATTTAATGCTCAGTTGGTAAATTGTAACGTACTGAAGGTACAATTAATTACACAGTTGTTTCTTCCCTATTATTAACGTGTAATATTTTTTTATTTACTGCTGAGTCTGAAATTATCGTCTTAAAATAAATATGTGCAATTGCAAAAGCAAACCAATAGTAACTGATTCGGGACCCGTCCACAATCGTAACCGAATTCTACATTCCTTGACTACCAGGTCTCAATCACTGCTGTATTGCATAGCAAAGGTGGAATAAGACGATCTGAGAAGATCATCATAATGTTTTAGCTCATCAGTGCATATTTCGTTTGGATCCTCCCAATGATTCTGAACTTGGTACCTGCTTTTCCTGCAAGTGGTTTTACGCGATAATGCCCTCTAAGGAAAAAAAGAAACGGAAACACGACGAAGGAATCACCCGAATTAGACGGAAATTCGTAGATTTGACGTTCATGTACAGACAAACAAATGATTACAATATCAGAAAAATTAGATGATTCGTTAAAGAGAAAGAGCTTCATAAATTGAGCAAATCAGCAACATGTTGGTCTATCGCTGGCCCTTATTCAAGCATTTATTCTGCTTGAAATTGGCTGACAGAGTGGTTGGGTGTCCTCCAGAGGAACATCGTGCCAAATTCTGTCCAACTGGCTCGTTAGGTCTTCAAAACCCCGACCTGGTTGGAGGATCTTGCCCATAATGCTCCAGACGTTCTCAATTGGGGAGAGATCCGGCGACCTTGCTGGCCAAGGTAGAGTGTGACAAGCAGCAGAAACTCTCGCCACGTGGGCGTGGGTATTACCTTTGAGCCGTGCTGCGGATCGCGTTGGTGCCGTGTGTAGGTTTCTGTCAGACCGTATCGTTTAGTTGGCATGGTTGCGTTGTTTGTCTTCTTCTCGTGTTCACTGGCCTCACTCCGTTGCGTAAGCGTTGCCTGTCCTCTATTGGCTGCAGCGGCGCTCATCAATATGTACACTACTGGCAATTAAAATTGCTACACCACAAACATGACGTGCTACACACGCGAAATTTAACCGACAGGAAGAAGATGCTGTGATATGCAAATAATTAGCTTTTCAGAGCATTCACAGAAGGTTGGCGCCGGTGGCGACACCTACAACGTGCTAACACGAGGAAAGTTTCCAACCGATTTCTCATACTCAAACAGCAGTTCTGTTTACAGAATCATGATGGTTGCATCCGTGTTTGGCGACATAGTGGTGAACGGACATTGGAAGCGTGTATTCGTCGTCGCCATACTGGCGTATCACCTGGCGTGATGGTATGGGGTGCCATTGGTTACACGTCTCGGTCACCTCTAATCGCATTGACGGCACTTTGAACAGTGGACGTTAAATTTCAGATGTGTTACGACCCGTGGCTCTACCCTTCATTCGATCCCTGCGAAACCCTACATTTCAGCAGGATAATGCACGACCGCATGTGGCAGGTCATGTACGGGCCTTTCTGGATACAGAAAATGTTAGACTGCTGCCCTGGCCAGCACATTCTCCAGATCTCTCGCCAATTGAAAACGTCTGGGCAATGGTGGCCGAGCAACTGGCTCGTCACTACTCTTGATGAACTGTGGTATCGTGTTGAAGCTGCATGGGCAGCTGTACCTGTACACGCCATCCAAGCTCTGTTTGACTCAATGCCCAGGCGTATCAAGGCCGTTATTACGGCCAGAGGTGGTTGTTCTGGGTACTGATTTCTCAGGATCTATGCACCCAAATTGCGTGAAAATGTAATCACATGTCAGTTCTAGTATAATATATTTGTGCAAAGAATACCCGTTTATCATCTGCATTTCTTCTTGGTGTAGCAATTTTGACGGCCAGTAGTGTAAATGAGTGAAATTGCAAGGTAAACCAACAGTAATTGATTCGATCCCGTCCACAATCGTAACCCTACCAGGTTTCAACCTTGCTGAAATTTAAGTCCAGGAAGGCTTGCCACGAAGGGCAACAAAACGGGACGTAGAATATCGTCGACGTACCGCTGTGCCGTAAGGGTGCCGTGGATGACAACCGAAGGATGCTGCTATGAAACGAAATGGCATCCCAGTTCATCCCTCCTGCTTGTTGGGCGGTATGGGGCACGACAGTCAGGTTGGTATTATGGCCGAAGACGTGTGTCTGGAGACGCTCCGTACAACCATAAGTGATGGTCTGGGGCGACGTTTCTTTTCATAGCAGGACCACTTTGGTCTTCGTCAGCATGGCAGTTCGTCGACGGTACTCTATGCCAGGTTTTCTTGTCCTTCATGGCAAGCCAATCTGGGTACACACTTCAGCACGACAATGCTGGCTTGCACTCGTCGACAGTTTTTATTGTTTATCTTCTTGTTTGTCAAACCCTACCTGGACCAGTAAGACGCGTGATCTCTCCCCAACTGACAACGCTTGGAGCGTTATGGGCTGGGCGCTCCAACGATCTCGTGATTTTGACGATCTAACGCGCAAGTTATACAGAATTTGGCACGATATTCCTCTAGAAGACATTCAGCAGCTCTATCAATCAATGCCAAGCCGAGTAACTGCTTCCACAAGAGCCAGGGGTGGACCAATACGTTACAGATTTGCTCAAGTTGTGAATCTCTTTCTTATTAATAAATCATACATTTTTTTAAAAAATTGTAATTATTTGTTTGCCCTTACATGATTCCCGTCCTATTCGGATAATTTCTTCATGGTGCGTGATTTTCTTTGTTTCAGAGTGTACTGTCAAAGGGGCCTCTCCCGTCCGACGAAAACACAGTATGTAGAGCAAAGCTTAGCAGTCGATTCACTTCTCTCCAGTAGCTGTGAGAGCTGTAACGGTACCACGAAGCCACTGCATGAAATGGAAACAGAATGAGAGAACAAACGTCACCATGGGGGCTCGCCTTTGAAGGCGCCCAGATTATCAGCATCCGCTCCTATACGGGTAATTACAGGTCCGTGATTGTATGCCCGCGGGGTTGCCGGACACTGATTCGCAGGCGTCCCAGGGGCTTCGTGGTCTCTCCAGGGAGGACTGTTGCCCAGCCGCGTGTGCCCACTGTCGAGCGCACGCTCCAGGCTATTAAGCCACCCCCGCATCAAAGCGGCCACCGCTGCCCCCCTCCCCCCACCCCTCTCTCTCACCCTCTCTCTCTCTCTCTCACACACACACACACACAGTTATACGCGGAATGTCATTCTCAATGGAGAGAAGTCCTCCGAAGTAAGAGTGATTTCAGGTGTGCCGCAGGGGAGTGTCGTAGGACCGTTGCTATTCACAATATATATAAATGACCTTGTGGATAACATCGGACGTTCACTGAGGCCTTTTGCGGATAATGCTGTAGTATATCGACAGGTTGTAACAATGGAAAATTGTACTGAAATGCAGGAGGATCTGCAACGAATTGACGCATGGTGCAGGGAATGGCAATTGAATCTCAATGTAGACAAGTGTAATGTACTGCGAATACATAGAAAGAAAGATTCTTTATCATTTAGCTACATTATAGCAGGTCAGCAACTGGAAGAAGTTAATTCCATAAATTATCTGGGAGTAAGCATTAGGAGTGATTTAAAATGGAATGAACATATTAAGTTCATCGTCGGTAAAGCAGATGCCAGACTGAGATTCATTGGAAGAATACTAAGGAAATGCAATCCGAAAACAAAGGAAGTAGGTTACAGTACACTTGTTCGCCCACTGCTTGAATACTGCTCAGCAGTGTGGGATCCGTACCAGATACGGTTGATAGAAGACATAGAGAAGATCCAACGGAGAGCAGCGCGCTTCGTTACAGGATCATTTAGTAATCGCGAAAGCGTTACGGAGATGATAGATAAACTCCAGTGGAGGACTCTGCAGGAGAGACGGTCAGTAGCTCGGTACGGGCTTTTGTTGAAGTTTCGAGAGCATACCTTCACCGAGGAGTCAAGCAGTATATTGCTCCCTCCTACGTATATCTCGCGAAGAGACCATGAGGATAAAATCAGAGAGATTAGAGCCCACACAGAGGCATACCGACAATCTTTCTTTCCACGAACAATACGAGGAAGGGAGAACCGATAACTCAAGGTACCCTACGCCATACACCGTCAGGTGGCTTGCGGAGTATGGATGTAGATGTAGATGTAGAATAGCATTCTATGCAGGTAGCAGTTATTTTGTGCGGGTATCTGAATATCTACGAAGGGCGTTCAATGAGTACTGCAACATACTTCTTTCTGAATCAAGTTGGTTGTTGTCAGGATTTCAATACACCTTATTATTCGCCATTCTTTGGCAACAAAACCCTGTTTTTGAATATAATTTCCGTTCAATTCGACGTTCTTAAACCACCTTATTGGTAGAACTTGAGTGTCCTCACGGTACCACTCCATTGGTCGGTGTCGGAGGCAACGTCTCGCTGCATCAACAACCTCTCCGTCATCCACGTACTGCTTCCCGCGGAGTGCGTCCTTCATTGGGCCAAAGAGATGAAAGTCGGGAGTTGCGAGATCCAGGTTGTAATGTGGATAAGAAGAACAGTTCAACGAAATCTTGTAAGCTCCTCTTTGGTACTCAGACTTATGTGGGGTCTTGCGTTGTCAGGGAAAAGGAGACGTTAGTTTGCATTTTTGTGACGATACACGTTCCAACATTGCAGGAGTCCCAGGCGTGTGCGGCCGGCAAGCAGGAGATTGGACAGGTTTTACGCGAACTTGTTGCGTGATGACGGACCCTTTGCCCAACGAATCACCGTCCTTTTGTTCACTGCTAGGTCTCCGTAAACATTCAGCAAGCGCCTATGAATACCTGTGATGCTCTGCTATTCCGCCAAAATAAACTCGATGATAGCTCTCTGCTTGGAACGTACCTCCGTTACAGAAGACATTTTGAAGGTTACGAATAGCGCCGCCACAAATCAGGGCTTATAGCGCCGCCACCAATCAGGACTTCATCAAACAGCAGGGGCTATACGTGGAATATTCCGCAATGTCTCACAACAAATAACTCATTTTTTCACCGACGCTGGTCGAAAAAATGTTAGTTACTCGCAGATATTAGCGAGATGTATCCTGCAACCTCCATCTCTAGCACTTATGAGGATCTCAATTTGGCAAGGAAGATAGTCCACAAATTTCTTCAGGTATGCTGTATGCAAAGCTGAAGCCACGAATTGACGATTAGGTCTCATAGCGTTATCTAATTGCGGGGATATTGATTGCAACATTTCACCCGCTGTTCCTAACTCAGACGCTCTGCTAAACCCGCAAGACAGGACAGGTAGTTTAAATTGTGGAAAGGGGCCAAAATAAGCGGCAGTCACTTACACTCGAACTTACAACTTTATTTATTTGACCAAACATTACAAGAGACACGAAAATTTAAAAAAAGAAAACAAAGCATTGATTTTTGAAACTCAATAACCTGCTGAATACGCCATACCATCTATTGCCTTAAGGGAAAGACCACTTTAATTAAATTCGGCTGAAAGCCAATAACTTAAGACTCAAACCAGTATCAGAATTTTTTAAAAGGCAAAAGGCCTTACCTTAAATCAGTTCTTTAAATTAGGCTGATGGCCCAAACAATCTTACGCCTTAAGGGCAAAACAACCTTAATCTAAAAATCGGCTAGAAGCCATACAAATACAAACAACAAGAACAAATAAGAAAAGGCAGTACACCCAATGGCGCTCAGAAGTTTCCGAGGGTCGGCCTGGAATTCAAACACTAACGCTCGCTTAGGCGAGACAGGCAGTCGGCCCAACCATTCTCGATCCGACGACAACCCAATCGACAGACAGTCAACGGACCCACCGGCAAGATAACTTCCGCTCCACCACACCAGCACACAGGAGGGAGTTCAATGGAACAACGTAGAAAGTGTAGTGTTAGCAGTTAGCCAACACTACGCACACTACTTGGTTGAGGAGGCCGAATGCACGCGTTAAACTCACGCAGGCTAGAGATAGGTCTGAAACAGGATACGTAATGAATGCTATAAAGAAAAGTACTTAGCTTCTGGAATACTTAACTTTAATCCATCATTTGTATACATCGTTCTTGATGAGACATGCTTCATACGATAACTATCAATTGCTATGGCGCCTTGCTAGGTCGTAGCCATTGACTTAGCTGAAGGCTATTCTAACTATCTGCTCTGCAAATGAGCGAGGCTTCGTCAGTGTGCATCGCTAGCTAAGTCGTCCGTACAACTGGGGCGAGAGCTCGTAAGTCTCTCGAGACCTGCCGTGTGGTGGCGCTCGGTCTGCGATCACTGACAGTGGCGACACGCGGGTCCGACATGTACTAATGGACCGCGGCCGATTTAAAGCTACCACCTAGCAAGTGTGGTGTCTGGCGGTGACACCACAGAAAGTATTGGCACTCACAACCAATTATACATTGAGCTGTCAAACTACACACCGTGCTGGACAGCGACAACACGATGAGGAAAATACACTGCCTGAAATTACGTCAACGGCCAGGGCATGTAACCGGAACGTTAACGACCACAAGGCAGAAGATTCCGCTGGTGCACTTCAATACTTCAATTCAAAATAACCAAGTAAAGTTAAACTCCACCGGGGGGGGGGGGGGGGAGGCTAAAATTTGCCAACTTGAAAACACACGTTCTTGCTCGCGGGAATGTCCGAACAGCCGACAACGAAATCCAAACGACACAATGTGAACAGTCGTGACTTGCTGGTAGATTAAGTCAAAACTCAACTTTCGTGTCCAGGATCGGTGAGTCACGGATCTTGTAGCAATGGGAACAACACCTCACACTCCGACCGCGCGTGGACGCCGCCAGCGGCCTCGGCCAAAATCTCTACGCGTCGCGGAGATTTCCTCGCTGCTCCACGCCAACAGACCTACTGGTCGCACACAGCACAGCCGGAAACTATAAGCGCCAGGCCAATGATAGTACAAGGTGCGAATATCGATACACATCGCCGCTGCCACTCGCGGAGAGAGAGGATAACAGCACAATAGCGATAACCGCGGGAGACTAAACACAGAATAGCAACCAAGGTTTAATCCAATGCATAACATGAGCCAGCCACGGCTCACTAATAATCCCTAATGTTCTGTGGATCAGATGATTTCGCGGACAAGTCGAGGTGTGATAGAGCGCTGAATCATCGTGAAAACCAGGAACGTGTACACTCAGCCCTCTGAATACTACTGTCACTATCTTGTAACACGCGACTGTTTCTAGGTGCTTCAGTCTGGAACCGCGCGACCGCTACGGTCGCAGGTTCGAATCCTGCCTCGGGCATGGATGCGTGTGATGTCCTTATGTTAGTTACGTTTAAGTAGTTCTAAGTTCTAGGGGACTGATGATCTCAGATGTTAAGTCCCATAATCCTCAGAGCCATTTGAACGCGACTGTTTGCAGCAGAGTCATCATTAAGATGTACAACAAAGAGCAACACTTCGGCACCTAGAGTGTTGAAACAAACATCCTCGTTTATCAAGTTGTATTCCAATAGAACGGTTGTGCTTTACGACTGTGATGAAATCCAAAAAAGGAAGAAAGTCAGCAATCACTCCCAACTCAATCTGTACTTTACTGCAGATCTTGGATGAGATAAAGAATAACTGTCTTCAGTGCTAAAAATATAATAAATTAGAAGGAATCAGACAGTAACTCGTAAAAACGACGTCAGTATCACAGCTATACAGAAATGGAGACTTAACGTACCGTTTGAAGAGAGTCATGTAGAAACAAAAGGCTTATACCCGCTCATGTTGTTACACGTTGTTGGAATGTACACAACTTACTTCGAACTGGGACTGCTGTTTACAGATTTGTACAACCAGCCACAGCGCACTTCATAGATGATCAACAGCACATTCTGTCCACTGACAGATGCGTAAAACAATAGTTCAAACAAATTTTGTATTATAAAATAAGTAGATTATAGGAAAACAATGAACTAGAAGGTAAAGCAACCATCTGTAATAATGGAACAATGCACTGATCCTGATGCGAAAAATATGAATTAAAAACAACGTTAAAACTTAAAAAAAATTCCTTAACATAACTGAAAGCTAGGTGTTATCTTTTATGTATTTTACTTTACAATGTTTTGTGCTACATACCAAAACCTATACACTAACGCACTAAATAATAAGATCATATGAACGTCAGTATATAAAATGTGTATTGACAATCCTGTGACGTGTATAATGGCCTGAATTCATATTAATAACATTAATGTCAATAATTACAAGAAAAACGGCCTTATCTTGCAATCATACATTTTGTTCTCATTTGACAAGCCATCGAGTATTATTACAAAGTAAAGAACACACTAGGCAAGATGCTCCCCCCCCCCCTTCCGAGTCCTTCTGCATTCCCCTCCTCTGCCTTTCCCCACTCCCTGTCGCATCTGCCCAGCCCCCCCCCCCCCCCATTATGGATCCTCGTCCTCCATCGGCTCCTTCCCCCCTCCCCCCACTTCGTTTTTCCTCTCCTTCCCCCATTTTCTTTCCCATCATCTGCCCTCGGCTGTGGTGTGTCATATGTGTGCCAACTTTTTAGTGTGCAATGTTCAAGTGAGTGTTCAGTATTGTGCGTCTTTCCAAACTGTTGCGAACAGAAATCATGCTGTCGCTGGGTGTGAATTTTATATCTCTTGCGAACACAAACCAGACTGTCGCCGTGTTTTTTGTCTGTCTATTACCTGTCTACTTCCTGTGTATTTTATTAGCAGCACCAACACTATGTTTTATGTTTTAAGTTCCACAAGTTTCCGCCATTTTACCATTTAAGTCACCTATTTTATCGCCTGCTTTTATTATTTATTGTCTTCATCTTTTTAAAACAAATTCTGTAGGCTGTAGAGCGGAGTACTAAGCTGCTGCCAGCCCGCCCCCTTGGGGGGGGAATCGAAACTCAATAAAGGAAAAAAAAGAGGCAAAATGTACCTCATAGCAGGTCTTTCCAGCTTTATAGTTAGTGAAGTGCTTCTTTTAAACATCAATCTTCTGCGTCAAGCTTTTTAAAATTTTTTGAATGTTTTTAAATGTCATTTGTGTTTCTGGTTTTTACTTTTTATTACAACTGTTTTTAATTAAAAGCGAAAGAAGTGACCTCTCCTATTTCATTTTCGCCTTTAAGAAGTTTTACATTCATTGTAAATATCTCACATTTCTGTTTATTATTCTTTCATATCATTCAGATTTTCTTGTCAATTGACTGCAGAGCGGGTTGACTGTACCGCTGACAGCCCAACCCTTCTCCATATGGAGCGATAGGGGATGAAATAACTATAAAGAAAAAAGAAAAATAGGCAAGATGCGTCTCCCGTGGATCGAAACAAACCTTCCGCCGAGAAGGCGGATTTGAAAGGACTGGTAATACTAAGCTTTTCATCACGGCTAAGTAAATATTTTATTAGTTAATTTTAACGTTAACTGTCCTCTTCGTTTCTACCGATCCAGGATTAGGTCTTATCACCTGTTCCAGCCTCACCATCTCTTTCTCGGCTACCCAAAACTCCTTTCAATAGCATTGTATTGCACAGTTTGTCGAGGAATTTTTTGAGGAGACGTTCAAATACTCCTTTCGTTGTATTACTTTTTCAGTTAAAGGATGAAACCCCAGTTCTTTCCTTATTTCTTCATTTCTTATACTGTCTTCTCTTCTGCAGCTTTTCATTGATCTAAGGAACTTCACTTCTGATGTTTCAAGTTGTCATAGGTTTTTGTTCTTAATGACGAACCTTCATGCTCCATATACCGTTGTGGACACTGCCATGGCTTTATAAAATTTCATTTGGGTTTCCCTCTAGCTTTCCCCTTCAATGTTCTTATCTTGCCACATAAATAATGATAGAAAAGGTGCAGAATATCTAGTATTTAAGATATAACTTTGAAGAACAGGAAGACAGAAATTAACACCTATTAACATTAATTTTAGTTCATACTTTTCGCGTCAGGATAAGTGCTTTATTCAATTAACGCATTATAGCTGGTTACGTTACCTTGTGATTTATTTAATGTAATTTTTTCTATAATTGCTATCAGTGTACTTATTTTGTAATATAAAATCTTGCAATATAAAATTTTGTAATACAAAATCTGTTTGAACCACTGGTTATGCACATATGCTAGTGAACAGACGGTGCTGTTCATCCCAGTTCAAGTGAACTGTGGCTGGTTGTGTAGGTCTGTAAATAGCAGCCAAAGTTTGAAGTAAGTTATGTAGATGCTAAATTCACGTAACAATATGTGCGGTTAAAAGCCTTTTGAGTCTATATGATACCTTTTAAATGGTATGTTACTCATTACGAAGTTCCCAGTTCTGTATAATTGTGATGTTGATCTCGTTTTATGCCAGTCAGTGTTCGATACCTTTGTGTTTCTTATATTTTTAGCACTGATGATAGCTATTCTGTAGCTGATATCTAGATACGCGATATAGTTGAGTTGCGACTCATTATCGATTTATTTCCTGTTTTGGATCCTAGTTCATGTACACGCTTACATCAGTGAGTTCCAGGCAGCCATCATACAGCTGGGAAAACAATGCGGTGAGTTCAGAATTTTGGTTTGAGCTGTTGGAGCGTCCACCGTACAGTGCTGACCCAACTCCAAGTGATTTTCACGTTTCTGGTCCGTTAAAGATGCAAACGCTTAATCCAAGTTTTCGGAGGAGGACGAAGTTCTGGAGACGTTTTCTAAGAGGAAATTAGGAAGCTTGTCAAGTGATGGACCACGTTCATAGACGCTGACGCATATTGAGATAAGGGAAAATGTTGCCTTTGTACACAGAATGCTGTAGCAAATTACAATATTCCATAGAAAAGCAAGTTCCAGAAACTTCCAAAAAGTCATAAATGCAATGATAAGCAATTCCATGAGGTGGAAATCGAACCGATGACGCGCATCTCTGGCTAGCGACTACAAGATATTCTTGCTGAAGGACGAACAATATGCAGTAATGCTAAATAGTGACTAACGAAAGGAAATGTATTGTTTACAGTATAATATTCACGCTGTAAATAGATATTGCTGGTGCAGAGGCTACAATATATTTTCACATACACTGTCAGAGAAAGTACGGTCGGGTAGGAAGAAGTTTCTCCATATTCGTTATTCTGACTGGCTGAAGCGGAGCAGCCAACCGCCTATATTGCTGCAATTAGGCAACCCGCACAGCATTTCTGTTCTATAGTCTGTCGGTAAACTGAAGAGCGAGCGAGCAAGTCCCCACTCCGCCTACCCAGCTATGTCACGAGGCGCTTCTACAGGCTGTTTCACAACTTAGTACCGGTCCTGCCGCGGCGCGCGTTTTAAATCTTTGTCGACGCCGTGTACAGATACGTCCTGGCAGCGTTTATTTTTCGACAAATGCGTTAAGACCATAATGAATCCAAAAGACGATAGCTTCTTCCGAAACACAACATTATACAGTAAGTAACATTAACGTCGGAACGGAAGTCAGGATTCTGCTACAAATACAGAACCGAATGTCTGTTCATGTGAATGTATGTACCCTCTACTGCTATTCGTAAAACGAACCCCATATGGTGCAATCAATCTGTAGAATTTAAGCCTTGTTCATACTTTATGTTTCTATTAAAAGCTAGAAATTTCCAGGTAAATCCCATTTTACGCTGTGTCTTACGTAAAACATCTTTCTGCCAAAGAAAACAGATTTTTTTTTTTTGACGGCAGTAAGTAATGTCCATAATGTCGCCATTATTTTTTGGTTTATGTGAAAGTCCTCCATCGTTTGTCGAATGACCGATTTTGTGAAACTGCCTATAACGAAGAGTTTCCTCCCAAAATTATCAGTTTTCCTTCGTGGCGGTTCCAGTAAACCACGCGGTTTATTTTCGCGTTTCTTCCTTATGCGTCCTATTGTGGCGAGGCTGACGTTTGCATAAATTGCAGCCCTCTGATTGGGACTGGTAATATTAGCCCATAGTTCTTTTGTGCCGCCTCTTTAACACATGATGTTGTAACATTACAGACAAGCGAACGCTCGTTACTCCATAAATACCTCCTCTTCTCCATATTCTACACATTTTCTTGCAATGCAGGGCAATTATCCATCACTTCCGGATGCCGAAGTATATCAGTAAGCATACAAAATTAACTGTCTGACACTGACAATTAAGATCCCACGAACAGAACGACGCGTATCACTGCTCGCTGATCTACACCGCTAGGCAGGTAACGGGCAACAGATTTTGGGTGCCCCTGTAGGCCAGTGGCAGGGTTCTTCTGGGAAAGGCCGCTTTCCCCACCAAAAGCACTGCTCGCTCTTGAGTTTACAGACAGACTATACAGTGTCTCCTGCTTCCTGCCAGTCTGTCAACTTTTAAACATGGTATATGCACGAGAACGTAAAAACCTGGACAGAGTGCGACCCTGAGAAAGCTTTTGTGTAAATAGCGGTAACAGCGATGGGGCAAAGCTACGTGGCACAGTTCTTTACCACAGCTATGCCGAAATTTATTTGCCGATGTGCCATTTGCGTATAACATCACTACAGAGGTAGTGGTTTCCAGCACCTCATTAATGAGGTACATTTGCCAAGGGGTCAGCTGCGACTTGAAATTCTTAATCAATATATCGCCGTTGAGTTTCATTACGGTTGAAACACCTACATCGCACCAATGTCATAACGTCTCCTTGTCTGCGACTGTGGTGAAGACAAGTATCTCAATCACATTTTCTTTGTCTGCATATAACAAAAGATCTTGACAACCGAGTTACTAAGAAACATTGAGCATCTCAAACATCAGTTACCAGCCTCAATCCCTGTAATGTCGTGATAACAAAAATTAATATTTAGGACATTAAACTGATGAGTGAAAACATTATTACCACTTGCTTAATTGCGTGTTGGCCCTCCTTTGGAATGCAATACAGCGGTTATAAAGCGTGCAACGGATGCTAAAAGTCCATAGATTTCCAGAAATATGTGGCATCAGACGTCTAACCACAGGTCACGCCACTTTTTTGAGTTGTGGGTCGGGGGTTTGTGGGTACGATAGCGGCCCTGATGTGTTCCATCGGCGAATTTGGTGCGAAGACATCAGCTTGAGTTCACCATCATGCTCCTCAAAACACTGTAGTACGATTCTGGTCTGGTGGCACTGGAAGTTATCCTGTTGGAAGATGCCATCGCCCTCGGGAAAGACAACAAGCATGAAGGGATGTAGGGAGCTGCAGTACGTTCACGTAGCCTATAGCTGTCATGGCGCCTTCGACCGTTACCACAGGTTTCATGGAAGCCCAGGTGAATGTCCGCCATAGTATAATAATGTCCCCAACGGTACGCAGTCATGGCGCAGTGCAGGTTTCGAGCAGCCATCAGCCTGGATGACGGTGTCTCCGGGCACGACCATCGTGATTTGGAATGACGCGTTCCAGTCGATCCATAGTCTCGATGATCCCGTTCCCACCGCAAGCGTAATTGAGGCAGAACGTTACCTAGGGCGGAAAGTCGTCTATAGACAGTGTATAAACCCCTGGCGTGCTCCACGAGAGTGTGATAGGGCCGTTGTTGCTTACGTTACACGTTAATGATTTATTAGATTGTACTAGTTCTAATCTCAAACTGTTTACGGATGATGTAAATATGTATGAGGAAATTCTTACGTCAGCATTATAATATTTGCTGTCCAGATTACGGGCAATACGAATCAGAGATGATCGTGTAGTATATATAGCGGTACAACATACCATCTCGCCTGGTGCTGCAACCGTACAACGATGACGAATGAAATCTACAAATGATCGCTCCCATCGTAGCTTCCAGGCGTGGATGAGACCACCGTGATGCCGAAGGCAGAGCAGGACTCGCCAGAAAAGCCAAAGTACTGTCAATCCCGTGCCCGGTGTTATACATCTACATCTGCATCAAAACTCCGGAAGTCACCTGACGGTGGGTGGGGACGGTACTTTTGGTTACCTATCTTCCCTTCGCTGTGCCGCTCGCGAATGGCACGTGGGAAAAATTGCTGTCGGCAAGCCTCTGTATTAGCTTTAATTTCTCGAATTTTCTTATTGTGGTCATTTCGCGAGATGTACGTGCGAGGAAGTAATTTGTTGTGCATCACAACCCCGGAAATTTCAACAGTAAATCTCTACTTCATGCACAACTCCTCTCTTGTTACGTCTGCAAGTGGTGTTTGTTGAGCGTCACCGTAACGCTCTCGCGCCGGTTCGACGACCCCGTGACGAAACGCGCCGCTCTTCGTTGGAAGATCTTCTATCAGTCTTACCTGGGAAGGATCCCAGATAGGCGAACGATACTCAAGAATTGGTCGAACAATCGCCTTATAAGCAACTTCCTTCGTGGATGAGTTACATTTCCTTAAGATTCTTCCTTTGAATCTGTCTGGAATTTCTTTCCTACAATTTGTTCATGTCGTCATTCCACTTACTTCGCCCCGGGTAGTTACTCCTAGATATTTTGCGGCAGATACTGCTGGCAGCAGTTTGTCAAAAACAGTGTAATTGTTCAGTTGTGAATTTCGTTCCCTGTGTATGCGCATTACCGTATGAAACTTCCTGGCAGATTAAAACTATGTGCCCGACTGCGACTCGAACTCGGGACCTTTGCCTTTCGCGGGCAAGTGCTCTATTATCTGAGCTACCGAAGCACGACTCACGCCCGGTACTCACAGCTTTACTTCTGCCAGTATCTCGTCTCCTACCTTCCAAACTTTACAGAAGCTCTCCTGTGAGGACCGGGCGTGAGTCGTGCTTCGGTATCTCAGATGGTAGAGCACTTGCCCGCGAAAGGCAAAGGTCCCGAGTTCGAGTCTCGGTCGGGCACACATTTTAATCTGCCAGGAAGTTTCATATCAGCGCACACTCCGCTGCAGAGTGAAAATCTCATTCTGGAAACATCCCCCAGGCTGTGGCTAAGCCATGTCTCCGCTATATCCTTGCTTTCAGGAGTGCTCGTTCTGCAAGGTTCGCAGGAGAGCTTCTGTAAAGTTTGGAAGATAGGAGACGAGATACTGGCAGAAGTAAAGCTGTGAGGACCGGGCGTGAGTCGTGCTTCGGTAGCTCAGATGGTAGAGCACTTGCCCGCGAAGGGCTAAGGTCCCGAGTTCGAGTCTCGGTCGGGCACATAGTTTTAATCTGCCAGGAAGTTTCATATCAGCGCACACTCCGCTGCAGAGTGAAAATCTCATTCCGCATTACCGTACTTTTTTTTTTTTTTACGTTCAGGATCAACTGCCAGAGCCTATACCATTCATCTGTCCTCTGCAGATTATTCAGCAAATCGATATCATTCTGGTGTTTCTACTTTCTTGCGGACGACCGCACCATCTTCGAATAATCTTAAAGGGTTTCCGACTTTCTACTGGATCATTTACATACACTGTAGATAATGGTGGTCCTCTCACACTTCCTCTGGGTACTCAGTTTGCATCTGTCGATTTTGTTCCGTTAAGGGCGGCGTATTGAGTTCTGTCTGCGAGGAAGTCTCGATTTCAGTCGCAAATCTGGTTCGATAATAGGTAAACTTTCATTTTTTTCGCTAAACACCAGTGCCAAATGCCTTCCTGAAGTCGAGGAACACGGCATTAACCTGAATGCCGATGTCTACACCGCTGTGGAATTCATGGAGAAACAGAGCGAGTTGAGTTTCACAAGAATCTGTTTGCGCAATCCATATTGGTTTTTACAGAGGCCGTTTTTTTTTTTCTTGAACACAAAACATGCTCCATCATTCTAAAACAGATTGATGGTTGGTTTGGTTGTGTGGGGGAAGAGACCAAACAGCGAGGTCATCGGTATCATCGGATTAGGAAAGGATGGGGAAGGAAGTCGGCCGTGCCCTTTCAAAGGAACCATCACAGCATTTGCCTGGAGTGATTTAGCGAAATCACGGAAAACCTAAATCGGGATGGCCGGACGCGGGATTGAACCGTCGTCCTCCAGAACGCGAGTCCAGTGTGTCAGACTGATGTCAACGATGTAAGTATATAATAACGTGCCTCTGTTCTTAGACACTTTTTGAAAACGGGAATGACCTGCGCGTTTTTCCAATCGCTAGGAACCCTTCGTTGCTCTAGTGATTTACGATAAACTGCTGCTAGATAGGGAGAAAACTCTTTCGCATAATCTATGCAAAACCTTAACGGTATTTCAACTGCTCCTGATGCCTCTCCTTTACTAAGGGATTGTAGCGGCTTTTCTACTCCGCAATTCGTTACCTCAATATCTGGTATTTCGATGTTCGTACGATGATTGAAAGGAGGGACCATGTGACGATCTTCCGCGGTGAAAATATTTCGGGCGTACGACTTTCGGCGCACCTCTCTCTGCTGCAGCGTCACGAAAAGTCGCAACAACGGTCGTCGAGCTGTGAGTCCGTGGTGTTTCATACGTCGTCGCACTGTCCGTGTGCGTGCGTCCCTCGCTCCAAACAACTCAGTTTTATGACTTAAGGAACGTGAAGGGGCTGTGCGATCCTGCACGGCTGAACGAACAATACGTCTCGGTCGCTCGTCTCATGGGGCCGTTGGCATCCTGCGTGGCGTTAGTACGGCCCTCTTGAACCTATGGATTCCAAATTCACATGTAAGTCCTGGGATCATTACCAACGCGAGGAGCAATATCGCGGAACGACAAACTGCAGTCTAGGAAGGCCACTAACCTGGCACAACTGCATCTACATCTACATGACTACTGTACAATCCACACTTGAGAACATGGCAGAGGGTTCTCTGAACCACCTTCAAAGTATTTCTCCATCATTCCACTCTCGAAAACAACGTGCGGGTAAAATGAACACTTATATCTTTCTACGCGAGCTCTGGATTCTCTTATTTTATTATGATGATTGTTTCTTCTTTTGTAGGGTGTCGCCAATAACATATTTTCACGTTCGATTGTTGAGTGAAATTTCGTGAAAACATCTCATCCCAAGGCAAAACTCCTTTGTTTCAACGATTGCCACCCCAACTTGGTTATCGTATCCGTGACACTTTCTCCCCTATTTCGTGATGCTAAAAAACGAGCTGACCTTCTTTGAACCTTCTCGATGTCCTCCGTCAATCTTGTTTGGATTCGCTACCGTACAGCTGCACTCTACCGGAAGACTGGTAGGCGTAGTGTAGGCAATCGCTATAGTAGACCTGTTGCATCTAAGTGTTCACCCAATAAAACGCAGTCTTTACTTTGCCCTCCCCACAATATTATCAATGTGATCGTCCATGTTTAAGTCAATTCCAATTGCAATTCCTAGGTATTTAGTTGAATTGACTGCCTTTAGCCGGCCGTTGTGGTCAAGCGGTTCTAGGCGCTTCAGTCCGGAACCGCGCTGCTGCTACGGTCGCAGGTTAGACTCCTGCCTAGGGCATGGATGTGTGTGATGTCCTTAGGTTGGTTAGGTTTAATTAGTTCTAAGTCTAGGGGACTGATGACCTCAGATGTTAAGTCCCATAGTGCTTAGAGCCATTTGTACCATTTTTTGACTGCCTTTAAGTTTGTTTGATATATTCTGTAACGGAAATTTAAGAGATTTCTTTTTGTACTCATGTGTATGACCTCACACATTTCCTTATTCAGGCACAATTTCCACATCTTGCACCAAACGGATATCGGGTCTAATTCATTTTGCAATTGGTTTTGATCTCCTGATGACTTTACTAGGCTGTAAATGACAGTATCATCTGCAGACAATCAAAGAAGGCTGCTAGATTATCTTCTAAATCGTTTATATAAATCAGGAAGAGCAAGGAGACTATAACACTTCCTTGGAGAACGCCAGATATCACTTCTGTTTTACCCGATAATTTGTCGTCGAGTACTACGTACTGTAACTCTTCGGAAAGGAAATCACGGATCCAGTCACACAATTGAAGCGATACTCCACAGGCACGCTGTTTGACTACAAGTCTCTCCTGAGGAACGGTATCAAAAGCCTTCTGGAAATCTAGACATACGGAATTAGCTTGAATCCCCTGTACATAATACTCATTATCTCGCTATACTCTGAAAGGAACCTACTTTGCCTGCCGGAGTGGCCGAGCGGTTCTAGGCGCTTCAGTCTGCGACCGCTACGGTCGCACTTTCGAATCCTGACTTGGGCATGGATGTGTGTGATGTCCTTAGGTTAGTTAGGTTTAAGTAGTTCTAGGTTATAGGGACCTGATGACCTGAGATGTTAAGTCCCATAGTGGTCAGAGCCATTTGAACCATTTTTTTTATCCTACTTATGCTACCTGGACATGAAGACTTGCCTTTGCTGCACCGAAGACATTTACTTCCAAGTAACTGATGTTGGCAGCTGTTGCTGATTCGAATACTGGAATATTTGCTTCGTCTGTTTTGGTGAAGGTTCAAATGGTTCAAATGGCTCTGGGACTTAACATCTGAGGTCATCAGTCCCCTAGAACTTAGAACTGCTTAAACCTAACTAACCTATGGACATCACACACATCCATGCCCAAGGCAGGATTCGAACCTGCAACCGTAGCGGTCGCGCGGTTGCAGGAAGCACCTAGAACCGCTCGGCCACTCCGGCCGGCTTTGGTGAAGGAATTTCGGAAAACCGTGTTTAGTAACCACTGTCGAATATCGACTCCTGCTGGTAGATGTTTATCGTTTTTGCTCAAGGCACAGCGTGATCTTATCACAAACAAAAAGCAGTGTCTGTTCGCCAGTTAATGACAGGCTCTATAGCTGCGATAGAAACAGACGTCGGTGCCAACGCTGAAAAAGTAAACTTCTGGGCGCAGCTAACGGTATTGGGTTTCGGACAGCACACGCCGCTTGAGCAGGCGCACCGGGTAGTACGAGAGCCCTGGCTGCCTGCGACCTGCACCTAGGGTAGCGAGTTGCGGATGCTTTTTGCTGCCGGGAAAAGGGTCCAAAGGTGACTTCTTCACACTTATGAGGTCAGACGGAGACCGATGATCTGTAAGATGACCATCAGTTTAGCTTTCGGAAAGGTAAAAGCAGAAGAGAGGTAATTCTAACTCCGCTTTCGATAATGGAAACAAGGATAAAGAAAAACCAAGATAGCTTAATATGATTTGTCCACCTAGAAACAGCAACCTGTGAAACGTAGGCGTTAGCTGTAGGTAGAGAATATGTGCGAGAGATAGGGAACAATAAGAACGATATACCAACAAGGAAGTTCTTGGATTAAAAACGTTGTAAGACAGAGACGCAGAATTTCGCCCCTACTCTTCAATCTGTACAGCGAGGAAACAATGACAGAAATTATACTATGTTTCAGAAGTGAGGTAAAATAAAGAATGAAAAGTTTTCCACGACATATGGCACTAGCCATACGATTAAATAAATAATCCTTTTTAATACTAGCACTTTGTTCTTAGTTTTATATTAATTACCGACTAGTAAATTACTTATACTAGTTGTCAACTACTAACCCGATCCCTTAAGGAATCGAACATTCATGCACAAAACAGTTTCAAGCTTCGTAATTGAGTTAATGAGATAAATATTTGACTGCAAACATGCACACGAGAAAAAAATTCAGGATGGTTTGAAATTATACTTAAAGTTTGTTGGATGTCGCTAAATGCTCTCTCTGTGAAACAATGCATGAATATAATCTATGTAATCTGCGCTCCACTTTTAGGAAAAGCTAGATACTCACGCATCTCAATGTTTATGACATCATATCTTCAGAACTGTGTGTTGTACAATGCTATAATTTAACAGGTACATGCAGTGGTATACGTGGATACTGCCTGCAAGTGTACTGAAAGTTGAGTCGGCAGTAAAGAAGTAATTAAAACGCACTGCCTGTTGTTGAAATATAACTGCATGAACAGTTAAAAATGTTATAAGCTATGAACTTTTATTCCTTTCGTCGTTTTGTGGGGAGTGTCAGCGAGAAAATTTTCGTAAAGTTTTTAAATCATGGATAAAGTTTGAAGTCGCGCTAAGTGCTCTCATTCTGATATACTAGGTGAATTTGGTTCAGGTATTTATCCGCTGTCAGTTACCGTCACCCACGAAAAACGCACAGTTTGTAATTGTAGCACTTGTGTAATTGTGTTAAACTTTTACTATAAGGTTATATCTCTTAGTAGATTATGACAGCGTTGTTGGTCCTGGTAGCCATTAGGCAACCTGCAGCTGGAACCGATTTCTGGGAGAGCGATTTAGTAATATACGTCTCTGTTGTGCCGATTTTCAGCACGACTGTGTTCCGGCCGCGAGTGTTAAGAACGATATTGGCCTCGCCAGAGATACTGGGGCTCCGAGTTGGCGGCGAGTGGCCCTCTGACGACGAGGAGTGTAGCGTTAGAGAGTACCGAGCGAGGACAGAACGGCAGTGTGTTGGGGTCCGGATGGTCCGAATTGTGCATTAATAAATTTGGCACTCTGTGGTAATGAACTACCGAGGCGCTTGGGAATTCAGCGCTGCTGTGGAACGATAAGCCATGGGCTCTGCAATTGTACGAGTATGGACGCAATTTACGCCGAGCTGTGGCCGATGTCGTGTGTGGGTGTTTCGCCACGGCTGATAAACAAGACAGCGTGGGCCCAACCTGAACACGCTGTGCTGTAGCATGTTCGCCCACAATAAGGATATCATGATACAGGAGAAGAAAGCAGTGGAATACGGTACGTGTATTAACCTTCAGTGGCTTCTGCGGTGTTAGTTAACTGTGTGGAGATCGAGCAGTAACTGTCACTTTTCAACAGAATTTTCGATTCTGTGGCCAATGCCGGATGGGCGTTGTCATAACGTTATTATATGTCTTATTTGTGAACATATTTTTTTGTTATGAGGACTACTCATTGTACAGATTTGAAACTGTCAGTTCTGCGCTGTAGTTCAGCGGGTTGTAAATACTGGAATTTGACAAATATGCTAACTGTGAATTTCGGATATGTTTTTATACCTGCGTGATAAATGAAAGTGAATTTTGAAGTTTGTAAGGTACCTTTCTACCATTAAGATTCCGTACGTTTTTATTTGGAAGTGATGTTGTTTGCTACTGTTATTGGTTGAGAATTTATTACCCGATTAATCAAAGGTTGGTTGTTTTGGGGGAAGAGACCAAACTACGAGGTCATCGGTCTCGTCGGATTAGGGAAGGAATTCGGCCGTGCCCTTTCAAAGGAACCATCCCGGCATTTGCCTCGAGCGATTTAGGGAAATCACGGAAAACCTAAATCAGGATGGCCGGACGCGGGATTGAACCGACGTCCTCCCGAATGCGAGTCCAGTGTGCTAGCCACTGCGCCACCTCGCTCGGTGATTAATCAAAGGAACAGTTATTTAACCAGCCTTTCAAAAATGGTTCAAATGGCTCTGAGCACTATGGGACTTAACATCTGAGGTCATCATTCCCCTAGACTTGGAACTACTTAAACCTAACTAACCTAAGGACATCACACACATCCATGCGCGAGTCAGGATTCGAACCTGCGACCGTAGCAGCAACGCGGTCCGAGCTGAAGCGCCTAGAATCGCTAGGCCAAAACGGCCGGCTAAGTGTTTTAAGACTTTTATATTAGAACAAATAAGCCCTCGGTCACAAATATTAAGTCAAAATTGACCAGGTTTCGACGCTACTATGAGCGTCGTCTTCAGAATTACACTAACTGTTCTAAAACATAATAGATATATAAGACATCAATAAACTAAAGTGTGTGCTGACTGGAAAGAGATGCAGTCTAAAAAAATCTAAGCCGGAAAGGCGACGTCATGAAAAGTTGTAAGTAAGATACGAGTAAGATGGCGAGCCGCTAAGGGCTGCTCGTACCTGAGTGAACACGGGTTGCAACAAAACTGAGCGGCTCGCCATCTTATTTACAACTTTTCATGACGTCGCCTTTCCGGCTTAGATTTTTTTAGAATGTGACTTGTAAGTACTGCATCTCTTTCCAGTCAGTACACTCTTTAGTTTATTAATGTCTTATATGCCTATTATGTTTTAGAACAGTTAGTTTAATTCTGAAGACGACGCTCATAGTTGCGTCGAAACCTCGTCAATTTTGACTTAATATTTGTGACCGAGGGCTTATTTGTTCTAATATAAAACTGACACGGTCACTGAACCTTAGCAGCTATGTTCAAAGTTTTATGTTTTAAGACTTGTTTTTCAGTGAACTATTATTAATAAATTACGTAAATCACTAATGTTGTGTAAGCAGTTATTGAAGGCACCCATCTCCATTAGCCAATCAACCACGGCCAGTTGGGAACGGGCACTGATGTAAATTAGGGGGAGACTAGAGGCTATTTGTTAAGTTGTAGCAACGCTAATCCTGTTATTTATTGTTCTTGCTGAAGTGTCTAATCGCCCCTAAATTAATTCCGCACGCTGTATTCCGCTTATTACTAGCACATTTAGTCGAAAATAAAAACTTCGCCTTCAAGCGCTCATCTTGGTCACTAGAATTTGAGAGACCAAGACGAACACTAGACGACGACATTTTACTTTCGTAAAATGATGACGCCTCATTAGAGTCGAGACCGGTTACCTGCCATAAATCCACCAAATACAATCGACATTTGCGCATAAAAGAGTGTACCGTAAACTGAGGTTACTTGGACCGAAGAAGTGAAAATTTTTGTATGTTTAGTACCACATGATCGTCTAAAACCATTAATTATGCCGATATCCTAAATTCTTTTAAATTTGTGATATTTTTCTAGCAGGGCAGGGGTCCAAGTAACCCCATTATTAGGTTATAAGCACACTGTTCCACAAATATATCAATTTTACTGGGCGTTCTTTATCTACATAATTAGAACAATAGTTATTTTGTTAAGGAATCTGTATAAAACGTCAATTTTACTTTACCTTGCATGCAACACCAGTGGAAAGCGCGGTGAAAGTGGAAGTTTTCCGGCAGCGAAAATCCTTGGTTTCGCTACACAACAATATAACGTTAGCTGTGAGAAGGCGCGAAAAGCAGAGGCAATACAGAGGGCACTGGGCGCTAGCTAGTGCTGCTACCTGTCGACGAAATGGTCAATCAGTTGTGTACGTGCATTCTACATCTGCATCTACATATACATTTATACTCCGCAAGCCACCCAACGGTGTGTGGCGGAGGGCACTTTACGTGCCACTGTCATTACCTCCCTTTTCTATTCCAGTCGCGTATGGTTCGCGGGAAGAACGACTGTCTGAAAGCCTCCGTGCGCGCTCGAATCTCTCTAATTTTACATTCGTGATCTCCTCGGGAGGTATAAGTAGGGGGAAGCAAAATATTCGACACCCCAACCAGAAATGCACCTCTCTAAACCTGGCGAGCAAGCTACACCGCGATGCAGAGCGCCTCTCTTGCAGAGTCTGCCACTTGAGTTTGCTAAACATCTCCATAACGCTATCACGGTTACCAAATAACCCTGTGACGAAACGCGCCGCTCTTCTTGGGATCTTCTCTATCTCCTCCGTCAACCCGATCTGGTACGGATCCCACACTGATGAGCAATACTCAAGTATAGGTCGAACGAGTGTTTTGTAAGCCACCTCCTTTGTTGATGGACTACATTTTCTAAGGACTCTCCCAATGAATCTCAACCTGGTACCCGCCTTACCAACAATTAATTTTATATGATCATTCCACTTCAAATCGTTCCGCACGCATACTCCCAGATATTTTACAGAAGTAGCTGCTACCAGTGTTTGTTCCGCTATCATGTAATCATACAATAAAGGATCCTTCTTTCAATGTATTCGCAATACATTACATTTGTCTATGTTAAGGGTCAGTTGCCACTCCCTGCACCAAGTGCCTATCCGCTGCAGATCTTCCTGCATTTCGCTGCAATTTTCTAATGCTGCAACTTCTTTTTATACTACAGCATCATTCTCGAAAAGCCGCATGGAACTTCCGACACTATCTACTGGGTCATTTATATAAATTGTGAAAAGCAATGGTCCCATAACACTCCCCTGTGGCACGCCAGGGCTTACTTTACCGTCTGTAGACGTCTCTCCATTGATAACACCCAGTACTGATTTAAAACATTTTTTTGTTTTGGGTCCAAGTTACACCCCAGGGCTCAAGTAACCTCAGTTTACGGTATTTTCAAACAGAGGCGGAGTGCTGATATTGCTAGCATTTGAAGAAATTTCCAGAATTTAGAATAGGCGGAGATGCAGGCAATACAGTGGCAGGCAATGGCACGAAGAATAATGGTAGAAGGGGCCTTACGTGAGGCCTGTTAGAGCTTTTAGTCCGTTTCTATCTTCGTGTTGGGTGGTAAAGCAGTGTGCATTCCACGTCACTTTCCTGCAAAGAATTTACTTTATATACACTCCTGGAAATGGAAAAAAGAACACATTGACACCGGTGTGTCAGACCCACCATACTTGCTCCGGACACTGCGAGAGGGCTGTACAAGCAATGATCACACGCACGGCACAGCGGACACACCAGGAACCGCGGTGTTGGCCGTCGAATGGCGCTAGCTGCGCAGCATTTGTGCACCGCCGCCGTCAGTGTCAGCCAGTTTGCCGTGGCATACGGAGCTCCATCGCAGTCTTTAACACTGGTAGCATGCCGCGACAGCGTGGACGTGAACCGTATGTGCAGTTGGCGGACTTTGAGCGAGGGCGTATAGTGGGCATGCGGGAGGCCGGGTGGACGTACCGCCGAATTGCTCAACACGTGGGGCGTGAGGTCTCCACAGTACATCGATGTTGTCGCCAGTGGTCGGCGGAAGGTGCACGTGCCCGTCGACCTGGGACCGGACCGCAGCGACGCACGGATGCACGCCAAGACCGTAGGATCCTACGCAGTGCCGTAGGGGACCGCACCGCCACTTCCCAGCAAATTGGGAACACTGTTGCTCCTGGGGTATCGGCGAGGACCATTCGCAACCGTCTCCATGAAGCTGGGCTACGGTCCCGCACACCGTTAGGCCGTCTTCCGCTCACGCCCCAACATCGTGCAGCCCGCCTCCAGTGGTGTCGCGACAGGCGTGAATGGAGGGACGAATGGAGACGTGTCGTCTTCAGCGATGAGAGTCGCTTCTGCCTTGGTGCCAATGATGGTCGTATGCGTGTTTGGCGCCGTGCAGGTGAGCGCCACAATCAGGACTGCATACGACCGAGGCACACAGGGCCAACACCCGGCATCATGGTGTGGGGAGCGATCTCCTACACTGGCCGTACACCACTGGTGATCGTCGAGGGGACACTGAATAGTGCACGGTACATCCAAACCGTCATCGAACCCATCGTTCTACCATTCCTAGACCGGCAAGGGAACTTGCTGTTCCAACAGGACAATGCACGTCCGCATGTATCCCGTGCCACCCAACGTGCTCTAGAAGGTGTAAGTCAACTACCCTGGCCAGCAAGATCTCCGGATCTGTCCCCCATTGAGCATGTTTGGGACTGGATGAAGCGTCTCTCACGCGGTCTGCACGTCCAGCACGAACGCTGGTCCAACTGAGGCGCCAGGTGGAAATGGCATGGCAAGCCGTTCCACAGGACACATCCAGCATCTCTACGATCGTCTCCATGGGAGAATAGCAGCGTGCATTGCTGCGAAAGGTGGATATACACTGTACTAGTGCCGACATTGTGCATGCTCTGTTGCCTGTGTCTATGTGCCTGTGGTTCTGTCAGTGTGATCATGTGATGTATCTGACCCCAGGAATGTGTCAATAAAGTTTCCCCTTCCTGGGACAATGAATTCACGGTGTTCTTATTTCAATTTCCAGGAGTGTAGTAAAAGGAATGGTTCATGGCTCTGAGCACTATGCGACTTAACTTCTGAGGTCATCAGTCGCCTCGAACTTAGAACTAATTAAACCTAACTAACCTAAGGACATCACGCACATCCATGCCCGAGGCAGGATTCGAACCTGCGACCGTAGCGGTCGCTCGGTTCCAGACTGCAGCGCCTAGAACCGCACGGCCACATCGGTCGGCCAGTTTTAGCTGAACACAGAGACGTGGAAATTTGAAGCAGAGAAAAGCTGAATGGTGAGTTCAGACTTGATCGCTTAGCTTTCAGTCATCACCTCGGAAGATTCCTTCGTGCCTGTCTGTCAAGTGTTTTACACGCGTATTTTCTTTGGAGGTATTGGTTTGGAACAACTTATCCACCTTCTTTCATGCGCGTTTCATCGGAGAATAGATTTGGCTGCCACCTGATGGAAACTATCTAAATGGAGGTGGCACGGAACGCAGGGCCCGGCTGTGCAGATTGCGAGTTTCCGCGAAGCAGTGCTCGCGTGCCGGCGAGCCGCGATACGGCGCCAGATTACGGAAGGCCCCAAGGGCGGAGCTGCCGGCGCAGGTCCCGGTATCGACACGCCACACAACAGCGCGCCCCTCGGGCGGCGAGCCGGTCGCAGCCAGCCGCTGCTCGTGGGGAGGCGCGGCCCACAAGTGGTCGCCCGCGGCGCTGCGTACGGAAAGAGCCATTTCTGGGTCTGTACTCCGGTAGTCACTGTACAGAGTGTGGCGGAGGGCACTTTAAGTCAATAGTACAGAGTTTCTGTCCTACTAAGAGGGTTGCCCACAAAGTAATGCGCCTCATTTTCTCAGCCGAAAACAATTCTACGAGCGTGAAACGTTACCTATGTATTATCTGAAGCCTCCTGAGTGAGTGCGCCAAGTTTCCGTCAGTTAAACCACTGCATAAAAAAGGGGATACGTCTGATGTCAACAACTACCGCCCGATCTCTCTTCTGACTGCCTATTCCAAAATTCTTGAAAAAGTAATGTATTGTAGAGTAGCTTCACATCTTTGTAAAAACAAAGTTTTAACAAAATGCCAGTTTGGTTTCCAGAAAGGTTTTTCAACGGAAAATGCTATATATACTTTCACTAATGAAATATTAAATGCTCTTAGTAACCGGAAGTCATCCGATGGGATTTTTTGTGGTCTCTCAAAGGCTTTTGATTGCGTACATCATGGAATACTTGTAGATAAGCTCAAGTACTGAGGTATGAATGGGACAGCACTCAAATAGTTTAAATAATACCTAACTGGAAGAGTGCAGAAAGTTGAAATAAGCAGTTGACATAATATGAAAAAAACTTGTGATTTCTCAAACTGGGGAACAATCAAGAATGGGGCGCCGCAAGGTTCGGTCTTAGGGCCTCTGCTGTTCTTAAAAATGACTTGCCATTCTATATTCACGAAGATGCAAAGCTGGTACTTTTTGCCGATGATACAAGTATAGCTCTCACACCCAACAGACAAAAATTAACTGGTGAAATTGTAAACGATATTTGTCAGAAAATCATTAAGTGGTTCAAAATGGCTCTGAGCACTATGGGACTCAACTGCTGTGGTTATCAGTCCCCTAGAACTTAGAACTACTTAAACCTAACTAACCTAAGGACATCACACACATCCATGCCCGAGGCAGGATTCGAACCTGCGACCGTAGCAGTCCCACGGTTCCGGACTGCGCGCCTAGAACCGCGAGACCACCGCGGCCGGCCTCATGAAGTGGTTCTCTGCAAATGGGCTCTAATTAAATTTTGACAAAACACAATACATACAGTTCCACATAGTAAATGGAATGACACCATTAATAGATATAGACTTCGATCAGACTAGGTGTATGCATTGATGAAGGTGTTGAACTGGAAAAAACACACTGAAAGATTGCTGAAACGTTTGAGTTCAGCTACTTAAGCTATTAGGGTCATTGCAAATTTCGGCGATATACATCTCAGTAAATTAGCTTACCACGCCTATTTTCATTTCTGCTTTCGTATGGCATCATATTCTGGGGGAACTCATCATTGAGTAAAAGAGTGTTCATCGCACAAAAGCGTGTAATCAGAATAATTACTGGAGCTAATCCAAGATCATCATGCAGGCGCTTCACTGAAGCCTCACAATATATATATATATATATATATATATATATATATATATATATATATATATATATATATATATATATACTCCTGGAAATTGAAATAAGAACACCGTGAATTCATTGTCCCAGGAAGGGGAAACTTTATTGACACATTCCTGGGGTCAGATACATCACATGATCACACTGACAGAACCACAGGCACATAGACACAGGCAACAGAGCATGCACAATGTCGGCACTAGTACAGTGTATATCCACCTTTCGCAGCAATGCAGGCTGCTATTCTCCCATGGAGACGATCGTAGAGATGCTGGATGTAGTCCTGTGGAACGGCTTGCCATGCCATTTCCACCTGGCGCCTCAGTTGGACCAGCGTTCGTGCTGGACGTGCAGACCGCGTGAGACGACGCTTCATCCAGTCCCAAACATGCTCAATGGGGGACAGATCCGGAGATCTTGCTGGCCAGGGTAGTTGACTTACACCTTATAGAGCACGTTGGGTGGCACGGGATACATGCGGACGTGCATTGTCCTGTTGGAACAGCAAGTTCCCTTGCCGGTCTAGGAATGGTAGAACGATGGGTTCGATGACGGTTTGGATGTACCGTGCACTATTCAGTCTCCCCTCGACGATCACCAGTGGTGTACGGCCAGTGTAGGAGATCGCTCCCCACACCATGATGCCGGGTGTTGGCCCTGTGTGCCTCGGTCGTATGCAGTCCTGATTGTGGCGCTCACCTGCACGGCGCCAAACACGCATACGACCATCATTGGCACCAAGGCAGAAGCGACTCTCATCGCTGAAGACGACACGTCTCCATTCGTCCCTCCATTCACGCCTGTCGCGACACCACTGGAGGCGGGCTGCACGATGTTGGGGCGTGAGCGGAAGACGGCCTAACGGTGTGCGGGACCGTAGCCCAGCTTCATGGAGACGGTTGCGAATGGTCCTCGCCGATACCCCAGGAGCAACAGTGTCCCTAATTTGCTGGGAAGTGGCGGTGCGGTCCCCTACGGCACTGCGTAGGATCCTACGGTCTTGGCGTGCATCCGTGCGTCGCTGCGGTCCGGTCCCAGGTCGACGGGCACGTGCACCTTCCGCCGACCACTGGCGACAACATCGATGTACTGTGGAGACCTCACGCCCCACGTGTTGAGCAATTCGGCGGTACGTCCACCCGGCCTCCCGCATGCCCACTATACGCCCTCGCTCAAAGTCCGTTAACTGCACATACGGTTCACGTCCACGCTGTCGCGGCATGCTACCAGTGTTAAAGACTGCGATGGAGCTCCGTATGCCACGGCAAACTGGCTGACACTGACGGCGGCGGTGCACAAATGCTGCGCAGCTAGCGCCATTCGACGGCCAACACCGCGGTTCCTGGTGTGTCCGCTGTGCCGTGCGTGTGATCATTGCTTGTACAGCCCTCTCGCAGTGTCCGGAGCAAGTATGGTATATATATATATATATATATATATATATATATATATATATATATATATATATATGAAATTTGTTATTAACAATCCGAACGAATTCAAAAGTAATAGCACTATTCATGGCTACAAAATAGGAGAAAGGATGATCTTCACTACTCAAGCTTAAATCTAACCTTGGCTCAGAAGGGGGTAAATTATGCTGCTACAGAAGCCTGGTTACTTACCTAATAGCAACAAAATTCTGACAGACAGCCATATAACATTTAAAAGGAAATTAAAAGAATTTCTTAATGGCAACTCCTTCTACTCAATAGATGAATTTTTGGATATAGTAAGTGGGTAATTTCCCCAACCCCACCAAAAACAAAATTATTAAAAACATTAAGTGCCATTTAATATTTTGTGTAACGTAATATCTTGTATAGACAACTTTTATTAACCTGACACGTTCCACATCATTACGAAGTGTCGTATTCATGATCTATGGAAAAGTACTAATCTAATCACATCCGACACATAGCGTAGCTACAGGACAGTTTCAAAATGGCGTCTGTATGTGAAGTACGTTATAAGCAACGTGCCGTCATTGAATTTCTCACTGCAGAGAAAGCAACTGTGGGAAATATTCACAAATTCTTGTGCAAAGTCTATGCACCATCTGCTGTCGACAGAAGTACAGTTAGTCGTTGGTGACGGAGGATGACGTCATCAGAAGACCGTTAGGCGGAGCTCCACGATTTGCAGCGGTCGGGGAGACCATCCACGGCTGTCACACTTGACATGCTGCAGCGAGCTGATGTTGTCATTCGCGGGGACAGACGCATTACGACTCGGCAGTTCTCGCTGCATGTGTCAATCAGCGAGTCCCGCGGTGTCTAACGGTGGATCACAAATCGCACAAAAAAACATGTGTCTTGTTGCAACGTTTTGAAGCTGAGGGGGAGGCCTTCTTATCCCGAATTGCAACACATGATGAAGTCAGGGTTCACCATTTTGAGCCAGAAACAAAACGACAGCTGATGAAATGGTCTCATTCCCACACCCCACAGAAGAAAAAAATTCAAATCAACTGCTTCCACCGGTAAAGTGATGATCATCGTGTTTTGGAACTGTGAAGGTGTGATTCTCATCGATTTGATGTCAACAGGGGGTACCATTAATTCAGAAGCATACAGAGGATCGGCAAAATAATGTGAACACCTGCATTTAATTGGGATTAGTTTACTAATAAGGTACTGGACCCCCATGTGCGCCGGCCGCTGTCGCCCAGCGGTTCTACGCGCTTCAGTCCGGAACCGCGCTGCTGCTACGGTCGCAGGTTCGAATCCTGCCTAGGGCATGGATGTGTGTGATGTCCTTAGGTTAGTTAGTTTTAAGTAGTTCAAAGTTTAGGGGACTGATGACCTCAAATGTTAAGTCAAGTCCCATAGTGCTTTGAGCCATTTGAACCCCCATGTGCCCGCAAACAGCTACGATTCTTTTCGGAATACTAGCATATAACGGTTGTATAGTCTGCAGTTGAATGTTATGCCACTCTTCGATCAGAACCTCTCCTAAATCCTGTAGCGACGAGGGAGACGGAAATCTGTTCCGGTGTCTGCGTTCCAATACCGCCCACAGGAGTTGGATAATGTTCAAGTCCGAGGACGCAGCAGTTCAGTTGCTTGTTCCCCATACCACGATTTTACTGTCCTGGCTGTGTGAATGGGTGCATTGTCGTCCTGAAATATGGCATCATTGTTGGGGAATAACATTTGAATCCTGGGCTGCACCTCATCACCTAAAATGTTCACATAGTCGCTGGCTGTAACGCGGCCTTTGAGAGCAATGATGGGACCAGCAGAATACCATGATATGGCCGCGCACACCATCACACTTCCACCTCCATGCTTAACCGTTGGAATCAAGCAATCAGGATTGTAGGCTTCTTTTGGCATTTTCCAAACGTAAACCCGGCCCCATGTAAGAAACAACGAAAACGTTGGCTCGTCGGACCATATGACGTGTTTCCACTGATCAGCCGTCCAGGGTTTACGCTCCTGACACCATGCTTTATACTTCTTTGCATTGGTTATCGTCACTAATGGTTTCGGTATAGCAGCTCGTCCACGAATATTCGCTTTATGGAGTTCTCGGCACACCGTGTCCATAGATATGGGGTCTCGAAGATGGCTATTGAGCTCTTCAGTCCCCTTAGCCGTCGTAGTTGTGTGCTGTTTTGACACAATTCTTGTTAGCCTACGACGATATCTGTCATTTAGTTTTGATTTGCGCCCACTATTACGTTTACACGATAATGTCTATCCATGTTTTGCCTAGGCTGTCATGACTGTTGAAACAGTTGCTCTTGAAACATTCAATAAGCTGACTGTCTTGATTACTGCTGTCCCAGCATACCGGCCCCCTACAATCTGCCGTCTTGGAAAATCTGTCAGGTCTTTCACTGCTTGTCGATCTCGGCCTCTGAATGTAAATACGAAGTGTGCGCTACACGTAAACACTCTCCACTCAGCCGCGCGGGGTAGCCGTGCGGTCTCAGGCGACTTGCCACGGTCGGCACCGCTTCCCCCGTCGGAGGTTCGAGTCCTCCCTTGGGCATGGGTGTGTGTCTTGTCCTTAGCGTAAGTTAGTTTAAGGTAGTTTAAGTAGTGTGTAAACCTAGGGACCGATGACTTAAGCAGTTTGGTCCCACAGAACGTACAACAAATTTCCACTCTCCACTCACGCCTAGTGCGTACTGAACACGCACAGTCCAGCGGCCGCGTTGCTGACCGTCAAACACAACCACCCTATTACTATCACTGTTCAAATTATTTTGCCCATCCCCTGTATGTCAATACATTAACAAAACTCAAGACTCGCTTCCGGCGACTTCGGCGCCGCAGCAAGCCAGGAGATGTTTTGCTGCAACACGATAAAAAAAATGTTCAAATGTGTGTGAAATCTTATGGGACTTAACTGCTAAGGTCATCAGTCCCTAAGCTTACACACTACTTAACCTAAATTATCCTAAGGACAAACACACACTCCCATGCCCGAGGGAGGACTCGAACCTCCGCCGGGACCAGCCGCATAGTCTATGACTGCAGCGCCTGAGACCGCTCGGCTAATCCCGCGCGGCTGCAACACGATAACGCTCGGCCCCACACAAGTCTGAGGACTTCTGAACACATCGCAAAACTGGGTTGAACAATGTCACCGCAAGACCGCTACGGTCGCAGGTTCGAATCCTGCCTCGGGCATGGATGTTTGTGATGTCCTTAGGTTAGTTATGTTTAACTAGTTCTAAGTTCTAGGGGACTAATGACCTCAGCAGTTGAGTCCCATAGTGCTCAGAGCCATTTGAACCATTTTTTTGAACAATGTCACCACATCCTCCCTACAGCCCTGACAGCCTCCTCGGCCTTCCACTTGTTGGATCATTAAAGGACGCCATTGGTGGAAGATATTTCGAGGACGATGAGGAGGTGATTCACAGTGAAGCACTGGCTCCGCCACCAGGGCAAGGATCGGTAGCGACAGGGTATACAAGCCCTTGTTCCGCGCTGGAGGAAGGCTATAGAACGGAATGTTGAGTACGCGGAAAAAGTAGATGTGTAGATAAAACACAATTCTCTCGTGTGTCTAATTGTCATTATGTTCAATGACGAACTGTTGAAGAGAAAAATGGGGTGCATTACTTTCTGGGCAACATTTGTAACCAAAAAAATGGTTCAAATGGCTCTGAGCACTATGGGACTTAACTTCAGGGGTCATCAGTCCCCTAGAACTTAGAACTACTTAAACCTAACTAACCTAAGGACATCACACACATCCATGCCCGAGGCAGGATTCGAACCTGCGACCGTAGCGGTCGCGCGGTTCCAGACTGTAGCGCCTAGAACCGCTTGGCCACTCCGGCCGGCCATTTGTAACCCTCTAGTCTTATCGCACTCACGAAGAGCGAATGCGAAAACAGAGCGAACGACTTGAAAAGATAGCCTCGTGACATTTGAGTCACCTGTATCTCAGTTGTTTCGATGCTGCACCCCTTTTTATACTCTGCTAACCTCTTCATCTTTACGTAACTGGAAATGGGCGTTTGCGGGGCAGGTCCGGTCGCCTTGGTGCAGGTCTTATTACATTCGACGCCACATTGGGCGACCTGGGCGCCGGGTAGGGATGAAATGATGATGAAGACAACAGAACACCCAGTCCCAGAACAGAGAAAATCTCCGACCCAGCCGGGAATCGAATCCGGGCCCGTAGGACGGCAATCCATCACGCTGACCACTCAGCTATCGGGGCTGACTTCACGTAACTAATACACCCAAAGTTCTGAAGTGTATTGAATACTCTACTCTTTGTGTACCACCACTGTTTGTTTCCCTCTTCACTCCTCCTTCCAGAGCGAAATTACCGAGCGAGGTGGCGCAGTGGTTAGCACACTGGACTCGCATTCGGGAGGACGACGGTTCAATCCCGTCTCCGGCCATCCTGATTTAGGTTTTCCGTGATTTCCCTAAATCGTTTCAGGCAAATGCCGGGATGGTTCCTTTGAAAGGGCACGGCCGATTTCCTTCCCCATCCTTCCCTAACCCGAGCTTGCGCTCCGTCTCTAATGACCTCGTTGTCGACGGGACGTTAAACACTAACCACCACCACCGCGAAATTAATTATTCGTGGGTGCTGCAGCAGATGTTCCACTAACCTGTCTCTGCTTGTGGCCCGAGTATTCCATAGACTGCTTTTTCACCTGGTATTTTCAGTGCTTCATCATATCGTACTTAATTTTTCCTTTCAATTTATAGCAGTGTTAGAGAGCACCATAATCAGTTCACAGGAAAACAAACAAACACCGTCCGAGTAGGCCGTGAAGGTCCAACGGTATCAACCGGCCGCCGCGTCATCCTCAGCGCTAAGGCGCCACCGGATGCGGATATGGACGGGAGTGTGGTCAGCACACCGCTCTCCTAGCCGTTGTCAGTTTTCGTGACCGTTGCCGCTACTTCTCAATTAAGTAGCTCGTCAATTAGCTTCGCAAGGGGTGAGTGCACCTCGCTTACCAACAGCACTCGGAAGACCCAGATGGTGACCCATCAAAATGCTAGCCAAGCCTGACAATGCTTAACTTCGGTGATCTGACAGGAACCGGGGTTGCCACTGTGGCAAGGCCGTTGGCGTAATTCATATACACTGCGTGAGAAAAAAATGAAGCATCCAGAAGGGTATATGGAAATGAAACTGAAACATCACAGCTGGCAGGGTATCTAGTGTTATTCCAGCTATTACAAAATCGAATCAAATTTACGAAGAATTTACCAATATGAGCCCAGTTATCAGTATGACGCTGCACCACTACTGGCCTGGATTAATGCATTGATTCGGTGCCATAAAGCCGTTGTATCATCTTTTGAGGCAGCCTGGACCACAGTTGTTGGAACTGGCTTATGATATACTCGACACTGGCAATGGGGCAGAGTTGATGCCAGGGAAGGTCATGTACATCTGTTGGGGACAGATCTGGGGCTCTTTCTGTTGACAGGTCTACCTCAGCATCAGACAGGTAGTTCATCGAAATAAGTGAGATGTGTGGATGGGCATGTCCTGTTAAAAAAATGACACCACCATACTGTCACGTTAGAATACGAGACGTCTGTGACCAATTGTTGGGCTGTCAGAGTTTCCTGGATCACTACCAGCCATGACCTGGAGTTATATCCGATGCCTCCTCTCTGGTGTCGGAGAGAAATACGGGCCCCCACAACGAACTTGTGACGTCACACTAGTTGTCTTGCCCGATTTACATCTCGAGCGTTTGGCCACATCTGGGCCCAGATGGGAAATCAGTATGTGACTGAAAGGATACTCTCCAAAGTCCTCAACTTCGTCATGCGTTAACGATAGCTTGACTGTTTTTAAATGTGGAACTACGAATGTATCAAGGGAAAATTTTAGTTTCGGTGCTTTTCAAAATTTATCTAAGGTTTTATCTTCATTCATGAAGAACATATACGCTATTTGATCCAAAGTAGCCGAACACCAGTATGGAATGCGGGACTAACTACTCGATGACACGCCAGTATAAAAGGAGGCGGGAGTATGGTGTCGTCAGTTTAGCAATAGTAACATAGGAATGGGTCGGACAGATCTCCGTCACACCTAGTCACTAATAACGAGTAGCAAATCCAAGAGAGACTTTTTAACCCTTCCAAAGCTGTCTATTTCGACTGCTGAAGATGTGACTATGAAGTAGAGCGCGAAGTAACAACCACAAGGTTGTAAGCAAGGCACGTCTCATATACTTGCGGAGAACACGGCGAATGGCGATTGTAAAAAAAAAATCGCAATAAATCTACGGAAGAAATCTCTCGTAAGTTCCAGAGTGGTACCAGCAAATCATCTAGCACAACGACTGTGTGTAGGGAGTACAATGACAGGTACAATACCGAGCATTTCTGTAATAAGTGCTAAGCGACGCTTGAGGTGATCTAAAGAGCGACGCCGGTCGACTGTGAATAACTGTAAACGTGATGATTTCGAGTGATGAAACAGGCTATACCATGACGCAGCCCAATGGAAGGGTTTGCCTTTTGGCGAATGCCTGGGGAATGTTACCTGCCATCATGCGTGGTGCCAACAGCGAAGTATGGAGGAGGAGGGAGGGAGGAAGAGATTAGTGTTTCACGTGCCGTGTATAACGGGGTCATTAGAGACAGAGCACAAGCTCGGATTAAGGAAGAATGGAGAAGAAAAGCGGCGGTGCCCCTCCGAATACGTTACCCCAGCATTTACCGTAAGCGATTTAGGGAAATCACGGAAAATGTAAATCAGGATGGCTGGACGCGGGTTTGAACCGTCGTTCTCCCGAATACGAGTCTAGAGTGCTACCCCACTCGGTAAGTACACAGTAGGTGGTGTTACGGTGTAGGGTGTTTTTCGTAGGGACAGTCTCGTCCCTTTATTATGCTTAAGTAAAGCATAGATGTGGAAGAATATGAGCACCTTTTTCAGCATTGTGCACTGTGTATGGTAGGGGAACACTGCGGAGATGATGATTGTTGTATTAGCATGAAAATGCAGTATCTGTGATGCAATGGTTTTGAGCCGTGTGCGGCTCGCGTTCATGCCGTTTATTCTTTGACATTTTGTCACATCGAGTGGCGTCTTGTTTCTTCCTTACTTACCTTGAGTGGCAGCAGCAGCGCTTATCGATACTAGTACTGTCGTACTATCTTTGGTGTGACCGCTAGTATTTCTGGGTGGTGGTGGTGGTGGTCAGTCAGTTGGGACGGAGCAGCGAGGAAGTCTTGCTTAGAGCAGTTATTGTTCCCTTGGCTGTTTTTAGACACCAATTTCTGAAGACGTAGTGCGGTTCGTATCCTCGTCCTTAGCCGATATTTTCCAACATTGTGCCGTTGGTCGGATGGAAGGGAATTGGTTTAATTGTCGGTCGGTCCTTGGGCCTTCCCTAGTTTGGGCTGCCATCCGATTACTTAACTTCAACTCCTGGCTGCCTGTCTCACCTCACCTTACGTTTGAGCTACCTTCTCAGGCCGACCCTGGGAATACTTCTGAGCACCACTTGTTCTGTTTGTTTTACATTGTGATTTTCATTTTAGTTAGAAGTATTGTGTGAGGCCTGTAGCTGTGTATTAATTCGGTTGTTTCTAAATTTTACATAAAGGCATTCAGCTGTGTTAAATTAAAATTTTGAAGTTTGATTTTATTTAAAAAAATATTTTTTCCTTAAAATTTGTTCTATCTGAAATTGTTTGTAATCTAGGCGCTAAGCCGTTAGTTGTTCGACCTGTTATGTGTAGCCTTCAGCCGAGGATTTACGTGAACCCCTCTGAATAAGGCCTTCAGCCCTGTGTGTTCTTTAAAGGATAATTTTTTATAAGAAGGAAGGGGTTTATTTTAAACTGTTTGAGTTGGTGTTCAGGCCTTCAGCCGTTGTTTCAAATTTGTTTGGGGCCTTCAGCCATGCAATAAGTTAATATTTCATTAATTAGGCTTTCGGCTGTTATGTTGTAAGTTTAAAAAGAAATGTATGGTTAGAAAAAAATTGTATATTAAAGTGATTTAATTATAGTTGTCCTTCGGACGTGTAATGTAGGCCTTCATCCGCTAAATGTTTTCAATTGCATGTTATGTTTTTTTTAAATTTTACCTTCTATTTTTAATTGCTTTTGATTTCTAAGCCAGGCCTTAAGCCGTTCTTGTTTTTGATGCGGTTTTGGGCTTTCAGCCCAGAAAGCATCTCAAGTTTTCATTAACTAGGACTTCAGCCGTATTGTCTAAGTGTGATCTTTTAAAGTAATCTGTAAATAAGTGGTTCTTAGAAAAATAAAGTTGTGTGTTTGATTATGCAGCTCACAGTAACTGTTTAGGGCCACATCCACAGTCGTAACCTTATCCTGTGCGCTCTCTGAGTACTCATCAACCAGGTTTCAGGTTTGTCGACAATTACATTCTTGAAATGGTGTGGCCTGCCCACAGTCCCGACTCAAACCAACGGTTTTGCGATGGGATATTTCGGCTCTGGAGGAAGAATTGGCTGCCATTCTTCCACAGGCATTCAAAGACCTCATTGAAAGTGAACCCAGCAGAGTTAAAGAAGTCGTAAAGATAAACGGTGGACATACCTCATATTAACGTCTACAAATAGGTGTCCGGATGCTTTTTATCCAATAGTGTAATCTTGGGAAAGCGGATGAATCTTTTGGAAAGGACCTGTATTTTTTAAAAAAAGTACATTACTGCCCTTGTGCCTTTCGTCAGGCTCATGACTCGGAAATGTGGCCAAGAACGCCGTAAGCTCCCAAAATGAAGCCATTGCTCCGCAGCACAGCTTATGGAAGCACTTGCTGTACAACTTGTTTGCGCCGATCCTGAGACGTGATAGCGCCGCTAGCCCAGCCGCCTCGGCCTCCCCCGCCTCGTCCCTCGCGGCGCCCGCCTCCGCCCCCGTCTTGTAGATAAGGAAGTTTCCTCCGCCGTCTCCGCCTCTTCCCTCATCGCGCCAGCTTCTCCGCAAAACAGCGACTTCTTACAGGGCGCTGCGTGCTCTGGTTCCCAGAGCGAGATGTTTGCCGTAGTTTGGTCTCAGACCGGTTGCAAGCCTAACTCAGGCGGCTACCTCCATTTGTAGAACAAGGGGCGGTAAGGGGGCAGGGAAGAAGCACAAGGTCAACGATTACGTGGCGAGAGCCTGGCTATGATAGCTCGTGAGACAAATTGTAGGGTACAGAATTGAACGCCCCCGCAGTGGCAGTATCCATCACAGTACTTTGGTATCTAAAATCAGTGAAAATGCAGTCTAGATCGCGATGGTTATTTTTATTAAACTGAGCGGTTTCGGCCTTGTCTCAGGCTATCTTCAGAACAGCACCATCAGTTGCAGTTGACGGTGTCTAGAACAGTCAGTAGACCTTAGTTGCTGAAACTGAGCCACGATAGACTTATTACCCTATGTTGAGTGAGAAAGTTCTTCATGGCGCCTTTTTACTTCTGATGCGTTTCCCGCACTACGCATCCGAAAATTGGCATGGAAAATTTACCTTTTCTGCTTGCCATGGTTAATATCTTAACTATGTTTATATTAATATCATTTAAATGTTATTGGAGTGATGGGTGGAGATTTTAATTTGCCGGATATAGACTGGGAGACTCGAACGTTCATAACGGGTTGCAGGGACAAAGGATCCAATGAAATTTTTTTAAGTGCTTTATCTGAAAACTACCTTGAGCAGTTAAACAGAGAACCGACTCGTGGCGATAACATATTAGACCTTCTGGTGACAAACAGACCCGAACTATTTGAAACAGTTAACGCAGAACAGGGAATCAGCGATCATAAAACAGTTACGGCATCGATGATTTCAGCCGTAAATAGAAATATTAAAAAAGGTAGGAAGATTTTTCTGTTTAGCAAAAGTGACAACAAGCAGATTACAGAGTACCTGACGGCTCAACACAAAAGTTTTGTCTCAAGTACAGATAGTGTTGAGGATCAGTGGACAAAGTTCAAAACCATCGTACAATATGCGTTAGATGAGTATGTGCCAAGCAAGATCGTAAGAGATGGAAAAGAGTCACCGTGGTACAACAACCGAGTTAGAAAACTGCTGCGGAAGCAAAGGGAACTTCACAGCAAACATAAACATAGCAAAAGCCTTGCAAACAAACAAAAATTACGCGAAGCGAAATGTAGTGTGAGGAGGGCTATGCGAGAGGCGTTCAATGAATTCGAAAGTAAAGTTCTACGTACTGACTTGGCAGAAAATCCTAAGAAATTTTGGTCTTATGTCAAAGTGGTAGGTGGATCAAAACAAAATGTCCAGACACTCTGTGACCAAAATGGTACTGAAACAGAGGATGACAAGACTAAAGGCCGAAATACTAAATGTCTTTTTCCAAAGCTGTTTCACAGGGGAAGACTGCACTTTAGTTCCTTCTCTAGATTGTCGCACAGATGACAAAATGGTAGATATCGAAATAGACGACAGAGGGATAGAGAAACAATTAAAATCGCTCAAAAGAGGAAAGGCCGCTGGACCTGATGGGATACCAGTTCGATTTTACACAGAGTACGCGAAGGAACTTGCTCCCCTTCTTGCAGCGGTGTACCGTAGGTCTCTAGAAGAGCGTAGCGTTCCAAAGGATTGGAAAAGGGCACAGGTCACCCCCGTTTTCAAGAAGGGACGTCGAACAGATGTGTAGAACTATAGACCTATATCCCTAACGTCGATCAGTTGTAGAATTTTGGAACACGTATTATGTTCGAGTATAATGACTTTTCTGGAGACTAGAAATCTACTCTGTAGAAATCAGCATGGGTTTCGAAAAAGACGGTCGTGTGAAACCCAGCTCGCGCTATTCGTCCACGAGACTCAGAGGGCCATAGACACGGATTCACAGGTAGATGCCGTGTTTCTTGACTTCCGCAAGGCGTTCGATACAGTTCCCTACAGTCGTTTAATGAACAAAGTAAGAGCATATGGACTATCAAACCAATTGTGTGATTGGATTGAGGTGTTCGTAGATAACAGAACGCAGCATGTCATTCTCAATGGAGAGAAGTCTTCCGAAGTAAGAGTGATTTCAGGTGTGCCGCAGGGGAGTGTCATAGGACCGTTGCTATTCACAATATACATAAATGACTTGGTGGATGACATAGGAAGTTCACTGAGGATTTTTTCAGATGATGCTGTGGTGTATCGAGAGGTTGTAACAATGGAAAATTGTACTGAAATGCAGGAGGATCTGCAGCGAATTGACGCATGGTGCAGGGAATGGCAATTGAATCTTAATGTAGACAAGTGTAATGTGCTGCGAATACATAGAAAGATAGATCCCTTATCATTTAGCTACAAAATAGCAGGACAGCAACTGGAAGCAGTTAATTCCATAAATTATCTGGGAGTACGCATTAGGAGTGATTTAAAATGGAATGATCATATAAAGTTGATCGTCGGTAAAGCAGATGCCAGACTGAGATTCATTGGAAGAATCCTAAGGAAATGCAATCCGAAAACAAAGGAAGTAGGTTACAGTACGCTTGTTCGCCCACTGCTTGAATAGTGCTCAGCAGTGTGAGATCCGTACCAGATAGGGTTGATAGAAGACATAGAGAAGATCCAACGGAGAGCAGCGCGCTTCGTTACAGGATCATTTAGTAATCGCGAAAGCGTTACGGAGATGATAGATAAACTCCAGTGGAAGACTCTGCAGGAGAGACGGTCAATAGCTCGGTACGGGCTTTTGTTAAAGTTTCGGGAACATACCTTCACCGAAGAGTCAAGCAGTATATTGCTCCCTCCTACGTATATCTCGCGAAGAGACCATGAGGATAAAATCAGAGAGATTAGAGCCCACACAGAAGCATACCGAAAATCCTTCTTTCCACGAACAATACGAGACTGGAATAGAAGGGAGAACCGATAGAGGTACTCAGGGTACCCTCCGCCACACACCGTCAGGTGGCTTGTGGAGTATGGATGCAGTAGATGTAGATGTAGATGGCATAATAGCGGTATTTACTATATAGGCTTGTCTTTCTCTGAGACGGTTGCTAACGTTTCAGTACCGAGTTTAACCTTTTCAACTTTTCCTCAGCCGGGGGCCTTTAATAACCATTGCTTTTTCTTAAGTTACTCTGATAATTCAGCAGTGCCAAAGCAGGACGTTGTTTTAGCGGCACTTAACCACGTCTACATTTCATTCATATTTTGATGTAACCTTTTATATGTTTTCAGAGGATATCTGGCATTTTAAGCGATGTGTTGTTTAACCAAGTATAATTGGCAACTCCCGTGTTTTTTCCGTATCCAAAGTTGTCTAGATTGGTGTTTTAACGATTTAGACGCTCCTTTTAATTGTGTTTCTCTCTCTCTCTCTCTCTCTGTGTGTGTGTGTGTGTGTGTGTGTGTGTGTGCTTTACAGGCGTGCATCACTTGTTATTCTGACAAATGTAAAGATTGTTATTACTATTCGAAGGCTTCAGTTGGCTTGTTAAGAACCAACGTGTTGTCTTGTTACTTCGCTTAACTGTTATGCCAGCCCCTGTGAACGTAATTATTTCAGAGATTTGTCTGTTTCACTGCAGTATAAACGGAATTATATTTCTGTAACTGTGCCGAAGTAAGAGTTATTTAATCAATGGAACGAGTCATTCGAAGGCCTTAGCTGTTTGCTAATATCACAAACATTATCGATCAAATGAAATAAGTAAATATTGTTCTATTTATTTAGTAAATGATGAGAGCTGATTTCAGTGTTTTAAGAAACACTGTGTTGAGAAGTTTTGTTATTCTGCAGAGGGCCATTTCGGTTAGTTAAGTTGTTTGTGCAAATATCCTAGTTAAAAATTGTGCTTATTCGTGGTCTGCCACCTTACCACTCGAAGCTACCTGCCTCCTCGTCGTCAGTCTGACCACCACACGGGACTGTCGCCGTATTGTGCATCAAGCACGTCGTAACCCCTTCACACGTGCTCCTACGTCCAAGAGCAAGTAATGCACTCATTGCAACATTCTGTTATCTCACAACATTGGTCAGAGACCAGCAACAGCCATACTAGGAAATTATCATTTCATGCGTAGGCTGCACTTAACACCACAATATAAACGGCTGCGTCTAGAGTGATACCCTGACGGGGGACCGACGACTTCTGATTAATAGCGCTGCATCGTGTTCAGCGACGAATGGCGTTTCTGCATTACCCTGGCTGACCATTGTCGGAAGCCCCGCGGAGTGGCCGTGCGGTTTGAGGCCCCATGTCACGGACTGCGCGGCCCCTCCCGCCGGAGGTTCGAGTCCTCCCTCGGGCATGTGTGTCAGTCTAGGGGCCGATGACCTCGGCAGTTTGGTCCTTTAGGAATTCACAAGCATTTGAACATTTGAACCATTGTCGGCGGCCACCTGGGAAGAGTTAGCATTCTTCCAATGCTTCGGAGTGGCACACTTGTCATGGTGTGAGGAGTGGGGGCCGACAGGATGTGCAGGTCCTGTAACGTGCGTCACAGCAAATGATACCACAGGTCTCACGACCTGCAGCATCCATCTCTGGCAGGGAGCGAGTTACTATCTCACAAAATGTGGTCGACTCGAAACGGCGATCACACACCAACAAAGGTCGTTTTAGATTTCAGAAAGTGCCATTCGGTGTGACGAATTTTCGTCGAGAGTACGACACAAACACCTACAGCTCGACGCGTTCGACGACGGCAGCAACAATTTCAAGGCCCCGGTTGATTAAAGAGGAAGAAACCCACAGATCGTCCCCGTGCGCTTCTTCATGTCGCAGAGCGCGTAGTTCACACAAATCTACTCGTCGTGCCAGCCGAGCGTTAACCATTTCTCGAGCGTCTGTCTGACGAGATTTGTGGCGACATTTGTGTCAATCCATACAGACTTTTACTTTTCAACAGAACAGAGAACCAGAAAAAAGGGTCATATGCCGTTTCACAGAGAAACAAACACAGCCTTCCAGCACAAACAGACAACGCTAATACTTGGCAACCTAAAATATATTAAGCTAACGCATTACACACGGTGATTGCAGATGCACGTCTGGTACCTATTAGAGAACTGCTGCTTTTGTCTGAAGGGTTACTGTTTAGAGGCAGTATTAAGTGATCATCTGCGAGCCAAGAGCCGTTTTGACTAGCACTATATTTGACTGAAGATCAGATTAAAAAATAATGTAAGTGGTGGTCCTCCCAAAATGGCAGTACTTTCTTTATTCAATCACGATTCATATACTGTCTGAACTCAGTCGGTGACATTCAAACATGAAAACAGCTACTGAATACAAAATTGAAAATATATTTGCTGATCTATGTGATTTACTTTCATAAAGAGGCAGTAAGGTTAGCTCTGGCAATACAGTCTTTCTGTGCTTTATGTTTATGAGGTAACTTACGATTCAGTGAGGCTATATTAATTAAAACATAAACTTTTAGTTGTATTCCATTGCCTTTACCTAGATCCTTTGACACACAGTGACGCCTCCACTAAAACAAGCACTCTAATCAGCGATGATCTTTCAAAATCATTACATATTAGGTGTAACAGACTAGCGAAACAAAGCAGTCTCCAGCAAAGTCTATTATATCTCTTTTGTGAGTCCTCCAGTATTATCTGGTGTACTCAATAGCCAGAACTGCACATGAAAACTCGATACACTCACGGATATCCACATGAATAAACGTATTTATGTTGCGTGCAATCGAAATTTAATTCAAACATGACGTATATTTAGGTTAAGGCTCCGACTTTCCCGTGTGCAGGAGATACCCAGTTATACACACAATTTATTTATTATTCTCGATAGACAGTGACTATATTATTAAAAGTATAGACAAACTTTAAGATACGAAGAAAAAAACATTCTGAAATACAGTCAGTTAGTTTTCAGGAAATAATTCTCTATTAGCTTTGAAATGTCATTGAAAATTCTGAAACTGCTATCAAAGAAATATTAATTACTCAAGTAATACGAATCTAGAGTTATATTTTTCTTGATTCCGATGACAGGAATTTCTGAGTGTGATTATATCCCTCCTCAATTCCTATGTGCATCTTGGAGTTACTCAACTGCCGCAGTAAGAAGACATGATATGCCGTAGTTAACACAGTGGACTGTTGTTACGGATAAGACTTCTGTAGAGCTACCCACATTCATATTTTCCAAGTATCCCCTAAATGACTTCAGATGGCTGCCTGGACGGTTCTTTCAATAAAGCTAAGCCAATTGCCGCCAACGTAGACTGCTTTTTGTCTCTAGGGATATAAACTGAAGAGCCAAAGAAACTGGTACACCTGCCTAATATCGTGTAAGGCCCCCGTGAGCACGCAGAAGTGCCGCAACACGACGTGGCATGCAGTCGACTAGTGTCTGAAGTAATGCTGGAGGGAACTGACACCATGAATCCTACAGGGCTGTCCATAAATCCGTAAGAGAGCGAGGGGTGCAGATCTCTTCTGAACAGCACGTTGCAAGGCATCCCAGATATGCTCAATAATGTTCATGTCTGGAGAGTTTGGTGGCCAGCGGAAGTGTTTAAACTCAGAAGAGTATTTCTGGAGGCACTCTGTAGCAATTATGGACCTGTGGGGTGTCGCATTGTCCTGCTGGAATTTCCCGAGTCCGTCGGAATGCACAATGGACATGAATGGATGCAGGGGGTCAGGGCAGGATGCTTACTTACCTGTCACCTCTCAGAGACGTATCTAGACGTATCAGGGGTCCCATATCACTCCAATTGCACGCACTCCACACCATTACAGAGCCTCCACGTCCGTCTGCTCGATACAATTTGAAACAAGAAACGACGGGCCAGCCGAAGTGGCCGTGCGGTTAAAGGCGCTGCAGTCTGGAACCGCAAGACCGCTACGGTCGCAGGTTCGAATCCTGCCTCGGGCATGGATGTTTGTGATGTCCTTAGGTTAGTTAGGTTTAACTAGTTCTAAGTTCTAGGGGACTAATAACCTCCGCAGTTGAGTCCCATAGTGCTCAGAGCCAAGAAACGACGGACCACGCAACATGTTCCCAGTCATCAAAAGTCGAATGTCAGTGTTGACGACCCTAGGCGAGGCGTAAGGCTTTGTGTCGTGCAGTCATCAAGGGTACATTAGTGGGCCTTCGGCTCCGGAAACCCATATCGATGATGTTTCGTTGAATGGTTCGCACACTGACACTTGTTGATGGCACAGCATTCAAATCTGCAGGAATTTGGGGAAGGGTTTCACTTCTGTCACGTTGAATGATTCCCTTCAGTCGTCGTTGGTGCCTTCTTGCAGGTTCCTTTTGCGGCCGGAGTGATGGCGGAGATTCGATATTTTACCGGATTCCTGGTATTCACGGTATACTCGTAAAATGGTCAAACGCGAAAATCCCCACTTCATCGCTACCTCGGAGATGCTGTATCCCATCGCTCGTGCGTCGACTGTAATACCACGTTGAAACTCACTTAAATCTTGATAAGCTGCCATTGTAGCAGCATTAACTGATTTAACAACTGCGCTAGACGCTTGTTGTCTTACATATTCGTTGCCGACCACAATGCCGTATTCTGCCTGTTTACACATCTCTGAATTTGAATACACATGCCTATACCAGTTCCTATGCGGCTTCGGTGTAGATGTCGACCGGAAGTAAACACTAGCCCTCCTTTATGGAATAACATATTCTAATTTTGCATCCTGCCATTTCTCTGAGAAGTACCATAGAAAAATATATTATTGTAGGTAACAAAGATGTGTTGTTCACATCTTTTTCTGTCCAGTGGCTGGTTTAGTGCTATTTTCTAGCCATTCTCGCCACATTTCTTTCATCAGTTTAAGCACTGCCAGTAGTGTTACTCTTCCCACAGTATTTTCAGACTTCATTTGTTACCTTTTCGTTTACTGGTACTTTAAAACTCTACGTGGAATTCAGAATTGTTCTTATTTCTTGTTTCTTGGTCTACTTTAGGTTTCCTAAACTGAGGTATAATCTTTCTTAGTTCCCCTCAATTTAGTAATTTATTAACATATTTTGCTACAAAATTGGAATTTTCAGTTTTTTTTACCAAAATTATCTTCTGCTTTTCTAAAACTTAGATTATGTGACTGAAATCTCCTTATTTTCCTGTTAAAAAGGTAGTATAAGATTCTACTTCTGCTTTATTTCGAAGTTTTGATCAGTTAAATGTAATTACTCTTTAACATATTTTCGTAATTTATGTTGTATTTATGTTAAGTCTGCTTCTTTCCTTTTTGATATTGCTATAGTTTTGAAGCTCTTTTTTTATTACACTATCATATTCCCTATGCCTTTCGCCTTTCGATTTCCGTTCTGCTCACATTTCATTGTACATCCTCGCTGTTTTCTGTTTCTTTCCATTCAGATCGCTGCGCGGGTTAGCTCCTCTTTCATTTCACAGCATTTCCTAAATCCATTTTCCCAACCTGTTGATAATCTTGCGTTGTTTTCTTTGAGTTTTAATCTTTAAGAAAATTGATTTTCGTTTCTTTTGCGCGAAAAAGCTAACCTGTATTTCTAAAAGGCAACGACCTCTTCCTAAGTTGACTCCTTTTCAAACTCTTACATTCATTATATCTCTGCAATACGCTCATTTACCGACAAATGAATTATCTGATATTTTTAAGTCATGTTATTAGGTAATGCCAAAATTTTTGGTACTAGGTATTTTTTAAACTGTGCTCTCTTTCTTTTCACTTAGTTACTATTAATATTATAAAATTGTGTTTTATACATGTTCAAATTTCACTGTACTTTATCCTTCTGTACGACCAGCTGAAAAAAGGAGTTGCCATCTGTAGTCGAGATTCAGCCCTAGCAGGAGGGCGATGTAAAACTATACCGTATAAAAGACAGTGTTATCGTTATAAATCCAGCCAAACAGAACAGCGAGTACCCCTGAACACTCACGATAGTGCTATAAATCAACACCGCTGATCCGCCCGACGATTCCGTTACATTTAAAAGCAGTCGTCATCTGTCACTGATTGCAATGCTCAAATCATCGCATGTAATTCACACCAGTGCGTTTCTTCAGGAAATCTATAGGTATAGTTTCCAAAACATCAGGTCACAAAGCTGTAATAACTAGTATTTACGATACCTTTATTGCTGGCCTTTACACCACGTCCGAAGCAATAAGGTCATGTTTTTTAAGGAAGCAACTCTACCTGAAAGGCCCCTTAGCGCTTTGCTAAAATTGAAATTTTTAAACGGTACGTCTCGTGATGTTGTTTCAGTGGGAACCGTAATTCAGTTTCTGAAAGACTTCATCACGCCAAGCAAACAGCGAGCTGCTGCAGGCCGACGCACTGCTCTCCGTTCAGTCGGCAGGTCAGTGACCGGCTGTGAACATCGCAGCGACTGTTTCTCGCGTGCCATCGCCGGGAAAAATAAAGCCTCCAGCACTGACGCATGACGCACATTTGCCCATCCGCACTCCGCAAAATTAGTTTCTCTTCAGCTACTCGACAGCTGTTTGCTGCTTCAGCTCTCCATTCTTGAGATCACACGTGATGCATTCCCATGTATCAAGTGTCATTCGCAGCTACCCTCACCACCACACTGAAACAACCTGTCAGTGTATCAATCGCGAGCTTTAAAAATACTCCGAAACAGAGGCAAATTTCGACAACCGAAAGTGTGCTGAGGCTACTATCTTCATTAACATGAACGGTTACTGAGACGCCTACAACGTGGAAACTTGAGGAAAAGGGCACAGGTCTCTGCTAGGGTTGGTTCAAATGGCTCTGAGCACTATGGGAGGTCATCAGTCCCCTAGAACTTAGAACTACTTAAACCTAACTAACCTAAAGACATCACACACATCCAGGCCCGAGGCAGGATTCGAACCCACAACCGTAGCGGTCACGTGGTTCCAGACTGTAGCGCCGAGAACCGCTCGGCCACCTCGGTCGGCTCCATGGTAGGGGGGCGGGGGGGGAGGGGAGAGGGGGGGGGGGAAGAGGTGAGGTGGGTGCGTTTGGTCCCCTCCTGGAATCACCATTACAGTGTTTTAATGCACCACAGAACTCTCCCGCTTCTTTGGCTATGTCGGTGATTCTACTAAGTAGAAAATTCACTGGTGAGCCAAAACGTATGATCACTGTTCACAACGAGATTGAATGCCGCCTTGTGGTGTTGTGGGCGCGTAACACGGTAAGGTAGGCCCCTAAGTATACAGGGTGCCCCAGTAATGTTGTGACAAACTTTCAAACTTCGAAAGTTTTAGAGGGTGTCGTGAGAAAAAAAAATCGAGTGTAGCAACTAGTGTCCGGAAACGTCATTCTATGACATTACATAGCGCCGGCGCCTGCCACCGCTTCGGCAGCAAACGTCACCTGGTTCGCTGACGGACCTCAAAGGAACGTCTTGAATGGTGAGTGTTATTCAGTGATTGCTACTGATTGTCATGATCGCCAGTAGAGAAGATCTAGCTGCTGCGAAGGGAGCCCTTGTCTCCTATGAACACAACGCTCTGTCGTCATGGTGAACATTTGGAAATTTGTGGTAAGGTCCTATGGGACCGAACTGCTGAGATCATCGGTCCCTAGGCTTACACACTGCTACTTTATCTAACTTAAACTAACTTACCCTAAGGACAACACACACACACACACACACACACACACACACACACACAGACACCCATGCCCGAGGGAAGACTCGAACCTCCGAGGGGGGAGCCGCGCGAACCATCACAAAGCGCCTAAGACCACGCGGCTACGCGTGCGGCTTGACATGGTGGATTAAGGTTTTGGACATGAGTTTCCATATGCACTTTATTTTTGTCATGTATACCGAAAAATATCTGACATTTTAGACGGTTGCAGGATAATCACCTCAGTACGAATGCCAGCGACACCTAAGCACTGCAGTTTTATTCCTCGTATATGCGATACTACCGCTACCTGTATATGTGCATACCGCTATCCTATGACTTTTGTCGCCTCAGTATACTCTAAAACTCAGAATAAATTACCACGTGAACTGTCATAGAAGAAGAAAAGAAAAAAAGAAGAAAATCGTATGGCATTGTTGGCCGGAAGGCCCCATGCGAGGGAGTTCGGCCGCCGAATTGCTGCAAGTCCTTTTTAGTTGACGCCACTTCGGCGACTTGCGAGTCAATGATGATGGAATGATGATGGAGGACACACAACACCAGTCATCTCGAGGCAGAGAAAATCCCTGACCGAGGAATGCTAACTAATAAGGATGGAACAGAACAATTTTCTGATTTATCTTTTTTAAAAACCGATCTACCAACACGAAACTAAGAGTGAAATTTAATAAAGACTTTGATACTGTTTCGGATTAGTCTAACGCTTTTAAAATGCAGCATCTCGACAGGCACGACCTTCTTGCTCTGGATGTAGCGTTCGTCCGATTGATCTAAATACCAGAGAAGATATTCGATGTACGTGATCTCTGGTCACGATATGCACACAAAATACATCGAGAGGAAACAAAACGACCCAACCGCGAACAAACGGTTTAATTAAAATTTTGCGGCAGCCTATCGCAGAAATGGGGATTTCTGGTCCGGAATGCAATCAAAGAGAGGTCCGGAATCCGCCAATGCTTCCTCTCTATTCTCCCTGCTTGCTTATGTTCTCATACACACACACACACACACACACACACACACACACACACACACAGAGAGAGAGAGAGAGAGAGAGAGTGTGAGAGTGAGAGAGAGCTGTTGACGCCTAATCCGATTCAATCAGTACAGGTATAAAGTTTACAGACGGCATTCGCATGGATTCAGTTACTTCCTTTTCCTACCCGAGCTACGGATTCAGCAAGCTTACTACAATAGTCTGAGCCCCACAAAATCTACTAAGAAACCACTCCCCTAAAAGAAATAACGCGAAGAGTGATTTCATACATAAGAGAAAAACTGTTTGATTTATGAAATGTATTCGAAATGTATCGGCATACTGCGGATACGATATTGTAGAAGTTGTATATTTTCCTGTAGACACAGGAATATCTGCTCCGGACCGGTAGTTGAACCTGGATTTCCCCTTTACCGCGACCGGTCACCGTAACCACTTTGGCTGTCCGTACGCGTCTCCCGGACTCATCCTGACTTTCATATGCCATAATGTGTACATCCCATAGTGCTCACACACAGTTCGTCTGATTGCCCCATACGGAAGGACACTGCTTTTCTTGTCAGTTTACTTTTTTTAAGCAAGAAATACAGTTAAAGTAGTGTCAGTACTTGACAGTGTCTGTATAGATCGATGCAAATTGCCCTTCAGACATGCTCGCGACAAGCAAATGCGAGTTCAAGTCCCGATCCGGCACAAATTTTCATGTATCTCTGCCAAACCATACAGCTGATGTAACATCGTATTCGCAATACCTGAATACTTTTCGTAATTTAATACGGCTGTAAATCGTCAACAGTGGCTGTCTAAGTGACACTTGCAAATACAAACACTGCAGTAACTGTGTTTGGTCTACTCAGTGTGATTAAAAGTATCCTGACACCCCCAAAAACATACGTTTTTCATATTATGTGCATTGTGCTGCCACCTACTGCCAGGTATTCCATATCAGCGACCTCGGTACTCATTAGACATCGTGAGAGAGCAGAATGAGGCGCTCCGCGGAACTCACAGACTTCGAACGTGGTCAGGTGACTGGGTGCCACTTGTACCATACGTCTGTACGCGACATTTCCACACTCCTGAACATCCCTAGGTCCACTGTTTCCGATTTGTTAGTGAAGTGGAAACGTGAAGGGACAGGTACAGCACAAAAGCGTACAGACCGACCTCGTCCGTTGATTGCCAGAAACCGTCGACAGGTGAAGACGGTCGTAATGTGTAATAGGCAGACATCTGTCCAGACCATCACACAGGAATTGCAAACTGCATCACGATCCACTGCAAATACTACGACAATTAGGCGGAAGGTGAGAAAACTTGGATTTCACTGTAGAGCGGTTGCTATTAGGCCACACATCACGCCGGAAAATGCCAAACGACGCCTCGCTTGGTGAAAGGAGCGTAAACATTGGACAGTTGAACAGAGGAAAAACGTTGTGTGGAGTGACGAATCACCAATGTACACAATGTGGCGATCAGATGGCTTGATGTGGGTATGGCGAATGCCCTGTGAACGTCATCTGCCAGCGTGTGTAGAGCCAACAGTAAAATTCGGAGGCGGTGGTGTTATGGTGTGGTAGTTTTTTTCATGGAGGGGGCTTTGCAACCCTTTTTGTTTTGCGTGGCACTATCTTAGGACAGGGCTGCATTGAGTTTTAAGCACCTTCTCGCTTCCCAATGTTGAAGAGCAATTTGGGGATGGCGATTGCATCTTTCAACACCATCGAGCACCTGTTCATAATGCACTGCCTGTCGCGGAGTGGCTACACGACAGTAACATCCCTGTAATGGACTGGCCTGCACAAAGTCCTGACCTGAGTCCTATAGAATACCTTTGGGATGTTTCGGAACGCTTACTTCCTGCCAGGCCTCACCGACCGTCATCGATACGTCTCCTCAGTGCAGCACTCCGTGAAAAATGAGCTGCCATTCCCCAAGAAACCTTCCAGTGCCTGATTGAACGTATGCCTGCGAGAGTGGAAGCTGTCATCAAAGCTAAGGATGGGCCAACACCATACTGAATTCCAGCATAACCGATGGAGGGCGCTACGAACATGTAAGTCATTTTCAGCCACGTGTCCGGGTACTTTCGATCACATGTATATGTTCTATTCCCTATCTTCAAGAACCGGTGTTCGGCACCCTAGGTCATACGCAGGTGATATCGGATTCTTCGAACAGCAGTTGAACCACGGACTCGACTGGCAGATTGTCATATAAAACATAAGGTTAAAACTGGAAAGTGTGAAGTTGAAATTTTCTAGTGATTTTGTAGAAAAAATACTACATCTTCATTAATGAAATCAACTGTAATAATTATGTACTCTTACAGAAGGTTTACAGAGCTTGATTTCAAGAAGTCAATTAAAAAAACCATAAAACATTGATAGTTGTGATTTCCTGCATCATATAAAGCAACTCATCTTTTCTTAAAAAAAATTTCCAAACGACTCCTTTTGATTCTAGTTTTAAATAATTGGCAGAAGAGAGTCCAAAGCTTAGTGTCATATGCAAAAGCGAAATCACAGATTACAGTCCAAAGACATTTTTGACGAGGGAACCACCAGACGACGAAGTTATTAGCCACTACGAGTGTAAACAGTCAGGTTCTAGTTGCAAACGTGCATCTCACGAAATGATAAAGGAGATCTGAGAGATCTCTCAGAGAAGGTCATCAGAGTCGCATAAAGAGAGCTAAACATCCCTCGCTCAACAGTTCGTAATGTGCTGCATCAACGACTTCGTTTGTACGCTCACAAAGCTGAAATTGTGCAAGCATTGAAGCGAAACGACTAGTAGCTTCGCCACAAATTTGCTACTGGAGCCGGCCGAGGTGGCCGAGCGGTTCTAGGCGCTACAGTCTGGAACCGCACGACCGCAGCTTCGAATCCTGCCTCGGGCATGGATGTGTGTGATGTCCTTAGGTTAGTTAGGTTTAAGTAGTTCTAAGATCTAGGGGACTGATGACCTCAGAAGTTAAGTCCCATAGTGCTCAGAACCATTTGAACCTTTCTTTTTTTTCTTTTTTTTCCTACTGGAGCGGATCGAGTAAAACCTCAACTACAACAATGCCTTCATCTTCCCTCTTGGTCCACACTGCACTCAGTGACCAAAACTGCCACATTGTACAACATTCACTAGCACGAGGAGTGCTGTTTTTTTCTTCTTCTTCTGAACTTGTTGTCCAGCCAACAGTCAGTCAGTTAGCCTTCCTCTTCCCTAAAAAGTTAGTCTACTTGCCATGTCCCATGTAAGAATTCTCCAACACATTTGTATAATAACTCACCTTCAAGACTGCCTCTTTAATTTTAAAAGCATTTTTCGTTGGAAAAGAAAATCTGCGTCACATAGTCGAAAGTAACTGCTACACCGCAAACTGACGCTCACATAACCTTGCACGATATCTCCTAAAGATGTACAGCATTCAGAAACTTTTCACCAGAGACAACAGAATATCGTTGTGTGTGAGAGCTTAAATGTTACTTGCAACTACCACTACCGCTCCAAGGACGAAACTCGCAACATGTTGCAGAAAACAGTTCGCAATTTTGATGTTGCTTCAGAACAACTTTGCCAGATAAAGGTTGAAACGCAATAAATGAGTTTTCTTATTTAGACAGCAAAGTATTTGACGATCGCCGAAGCAGAGATGATATACACTCCTGGAAATTGAAATAAGAACACCGTGAATTCATTGTCCCAGGAAGGGGAAACTTTATTGACACATTCCTGGGGTCAGATACATCACATGATCACACTGACAGAACCACAGGCACATAGACAAAGGCAACAGAGCATGCACAATGTCGGCACTAGTACAGTGTATAGCCACCTTTCGCAGCAATGCAGGCTGCTATTCTCCCATGGAGACGATCGTAGAGATGCTGGATGTGGTCCTGTGGAACGGCTTGCCATGCCATTTCCACCTGGCGCCTCAGTTGGACCAGCGTTCGTGCTGGACGTGCAGACCGCGTGAGACGACGCTTCATCCAGTCCCAAACATGCTCAATGGAGGACAGATCCGGAGATCTTGCTGGCCAGGGTAGTTGACTTACACCTTCTAGAGCACGTTGGGTGGCACGGGATACATGCGGACGTGCATTGTCCTGTTGGAACAGCAAGTTCCCTTGCCGGTCTAGGAATGGTAGAACGATGGGTTCGATGACGGTTTGGATGTACCGTGCACTATTCAGTGTCCCCTCGACGATCACCAGTGGTGTACGGCCAGTGTAGGAGATCGCTCCCCACACCATGATGCCGGGTGTTGGCCCTGTGTGCCTCGGTCGTATGCAGTCCTGATTGTGGCGCTCACCTGCACGGCGCCAAACACGCATACGACCATCATTGGCACCAAGGCAGAAGCGACTCTCATCGCTGAAGATGACACGTCTCCATTCGTCCCTCCATTCACGCCTGTCGCGACACCACTGGAGGCGGGCTGCACGATGTTGGGGCGTGAGCGGAAGACGGCCTAACGGTGTGCGGGACCGTAGCCCAGCTTCATGGAGACGGTTGCGAATGGTCCTCGCCGATACCCCAGGAGCAACAGTGTCCCCCTAATTTGCTGGGAAGTGGCGGTGCGGTCCCCTACGGCACTGCGTAGGATCCTACGGTCTTGGCGTGCATCCGTGCGTCGCTGCGGTCCGGTCCCAGGTCGACGGGCACGTGCACCTTCCGCCGACCACTGGCGACAACATCGATGTACTGTGGAGACCTCACGCCCCACGTGTTGAGCAATTCGGCGGTACGTCCACCCGGCCTCCCGCATGCCCACTATACGCCCTCGCTCAAAGTCCGTCAACTGCACATACGGTTCACGTCCACGCTGTCGCGGCATGCTACCAGTGTTAAAGACTGCGATGGAGCTCCGTATGCCACGGCAAACTGGCTGACACTGACGGCGGCGGTGCACAAATGCTGCGCAGCTAGCGCCATTCGACGGCCAACACCGCGGTTCCTGGTGTGTCCGCTGTGCCGTGCGTGTGATCATTGCTTGTACAGCCCTCTCGCAGTGTCCGGAGCAAGTATGGTGGGTCTGACACACCGGTGTCAATGTGTTCTTTTTTCCATTTCCAGGAGTGTAAAATGCAGACTGGTAATAGTAAGAAATACGGTCCTGAAAATTTGAAATATGTTATCATCGTATATAAACTTAAGTATTAAGAAGTTTTCTCTGAAAACCTGTTCTTTGCAGTTGCGTTTTGTGAAAGTGAAACGTCGACCATAAAATATAAACCAAACAAAAAAAGAAAAGAAGCTATTGAAATGTATTTTAAAGGAAGAATGCTATTTATTCATTATGTGGGTAGATGGATTATTTGATGAAGTAGTAGAGCATCGAATAGGGGAGAAAAGTACTTTAGGGCACAACCTGAAGAAAAGAAGGGATCAGTTGATACGACACGTTCTGAGGCATCAAGAATAATTAATTTAGTAGTGGAGGGAAGTGGAAAGAGAGATAAAAACTGTAGAGAAAGGCCAAATCTCAAACACAGTAACCGGGTTCAAGAGGATTTAAGTTGTTGGAGATGACCACAGAAACAGTGACTTATATAAATTTTAATTGTTGCAAATTACTTAATACGAAGTTTTCAGATGACTTTTCCTTCTAATGATTCGAAGACATTCCAGACATTTCGCTATATTACGTGTAACGAAGCCAGCAAAGTTTGCAATACAGACTAGTAGCTGCATTTACACAGACATCACTGCAGTTCTTAATGGTATAATACGATCTCAGTTCGCAGTTTCTTGGCCTGTTGCCGGAAGTGTCTGGAAAATGTGGTAATTATCAAAATAATCCATACCTAAACTATATCGTTTGCCTTATTACTAACATTTTCCGAAATAGTTTACGTAGTTCGTTTGCAGTTTATGAAATTACCCTACTCACAATAAAATTAATTGCTTCGGTGTTCGTGCTTAATTTTGCGTCAACATACAACTGCAGCTACTCGTGCCATGCGTTTCGGGGCCACACGCTATGTCGGCCACTTCCGCACACGCATAACTGCCTTTGTTTCCTTTTTTCTGCGCCCGTAATTTGAATATGAACCGCAGTTACACGCTCCGTTGGTGAGAAAAGTAATATAATGCTGGGAGCGCGGTACGTTACTACCCTTGAGGTATATATACACACAGTGTTCCAAGTCGAAAGCAATTTTACGAGAAAGCAATATGAACTGTTTCGGAAACAAAATTAATGTATGCGTTTTTCCATCTGTCAACAGACCGGGGCCTACAGCTGTATTTAATTTATAGTTGCAAATCTTCCGCAAAGGCAATGCTGCTGGCTAATTGCAATTTTTTTTGGCAGTTAACTGCAAATCGACGATTCATTCAGTAGCACAATTAAATGCGCCCCAACTCTGTTTTACAAACGTGAGTTATGGGGAACTTGGGCTTTCAAGTTCTTATTTTCACATTCATTTATATTCATGCGGAAAGATGAGAACCATATTGCTGTTTTACCATTCCGAATGCTGTCAAGTACGGGCTCTGCCAAACATGACCGGAATGCTATATATGATAGTCATTGAGAATCGCCATCATTGCGCCTCCGATGCAGTTTACTTATTTATATTCTTCTTTTTAAAGTACCGGACATAGTTAAAGCTTTGCGTCCATTTTCAACATCCATCTGTGGGTATTTTGGGAAGACACCAGTCACTGAACAAACTTCCTTCTTAAATCTTCATTAGTTGCGTCTTCATTTTTAATAAGGACATAAAGGCATACCTCGTCTAGCTTGGTGGTAATATGTATATACTGAATTTTCCATACCTGGCAGCGAAAGAAGACTAAATTAAGGCTGATGTAATTCTGAGATATGACCATTAGGCAGTAGAAAATGGAAGCAAAGCTTGGGACATGTTTTATGCTTTGAAGTAAAAACAGATAAATCGATAATTTTGTTTGCGGATGGTTCCGCGGCCTTGATATAATTTTTCCATTATGGGCTGTACAACTCTCATATTTATTATTTGCTGTTGCTATTTACTCATTATCGAGCGACATTCATTAGGCATACTACATGTATTGCAACATGTTGTATGAAGCTATCAGTCCATCAGCCCGCATGTGGATTCACTTATAAACATTAAAGTGATCAGTGAGAATCCACGTCATTTTATGCACCGACATCAAGCTTTTTATAAAAATATGGCATTTCGGTCTTCGATCGCTATTTTTTTATTTTCAATAACCGGTTTCAGGCTAGCTGCCCATCTTCAGATCTGTCAGATAAAGTTAAAAATGTAATTAACAAGAGATATTATATAGTTACTGATAGAATTAGCTTAGTTTACAAAAAAAAAATTCGAAATGAATTAAAATACAAACATACCACTTATTGCGGTTATAAAGTAACCTGTCAGAACAGAACTACTGGTTCGCTGTCATAACTAAAGTAATTTTTAATCTATTAAAACCTTTTTCAAATAACTTCCGGGAATTCAGCCAGGTAACACTTTCAGCGACCGCCGATATTTCGGCGGGAGAACACCCCGCCATTTTCAAGGCAAACTGCAACGGACAGGCGGCGTACATGCAAATTTAATACCTCGGTTCTCGGACAGAAGGAAGAAAGATAACACACACACACACACACTGAACACTAGTGCCACCAAAGATGACCAAAGTCAGAGCTATCGATAGTGAGACTATGAATTCGCAGGTGAAACTCTGTTTGGAATCCGGCTCTCTCTCTTGTCAAAAAACAGAGGGACAGAGTCAATGCTGCCTCACCTGCGAATTCATAGTCTCACAATCGATAGCTCTGACTTTGGTCATTTTTGGTGGCACTAGTGTTCAGTGTGTGTGTGTGTGTGTGTGTGTGTGTGTTATCTTTCCTACTTCTGTCCGAGAACCGAGGTATTAAATTTGCATGTACGCCGCCTGTCCGTTGCAGTTTGCCTTGAAAATGGCGGGGTGTTCTCCCGCCGAAATATCGGCGGTCGCTGATAGTGTTACCTGGCTGAATTCCCGGAAGTTATTTGAAAATTGTATACGCCAGGAGAAACTCAGGTCTCGTATTAAAACCTTACATCAGAGTTCGGAGAAACCTCATTGGTAAAAGTAAAAAGTGCCCTCTATCTGTAAGAGTTGTGCATATGTACTAAGATATTTTTTCATCATACATATTAACGGCAGATATACTTCTTAATAATAAGACAGTTTTTAAAGAAATAACATTTACATAATCTTTTTTTTTTCTAGTGCCATGAACTGAAATAATCTACAATACTTAAATTTTTTTAAAGAAAACTTAAAAATATAATTAAAACTTTTGTATATTCTTTCGAAAAGGTGCATTTCCTCTTCTTTGTATTAATTGGTGGTAATTCGATACAACGAACATTGCAGTCATAGCAATCGGGCAGCATTTGGAGCGCGTGTAAAGGATAGTAAACATGAAGTGAGCAATATAAATGAACAAATGGAGGTGCTGCATAAAGCTCCAAAAAGTCTCCCTCTCAACGTGCTTGAAGAGATTGAAATATACGCTCACCAAATGAAAAACCCGGCCCTACTACTTAATGAGCAAAGGGGTTTTATGCACAGGCATTATTATGAGATTTTTAAAGACATGTTTTAGACTTACTCTTGAATACAATAGCATGCTCCAATGCGAACCAGCTGCAGCGGAACGGCCCTCAGCGTACTGTCGGCGAGGTGAATTGGGCGCGGCGGAAAAGGATATGGCGTGGCGCTGTGTACGTCCTGACATAGGTAAATCCTCTCCACCACTAATTAATACAAAGAAGAGGAAATGCACCTTTTCGAAAGAATATACAAATGTTTTAATTATATTTTTAAGTTTTCTTTAAAAAAAAAATTAAGTATTGTAAATTATTTCAGATCATGGCACTAAAAAAAAAAGATTATGTAAATGTTATTTCTTTAAAAACTGTCTTATTATTAAGAAGTATATCCGCCGTTAATATGTATGATGAAAAAATAACATCTTAGTACATATGCACAACTCTTACAGATAGAGGGCACTTTTTACTTTTACCAATGAGGTTTCTCCGAACTCTGATATAAGGTTTGAATAGATTAAAAATTACTTTAGTTATGACAGTGAACCAGTAGTTCTGTTCTGACAGGTTACTCTGTAACCGCAATAAGTGGTATGTTTGTATTTTAATTCATTTCGAATTTTTTTTTTTTTTGTAAACTAAGCTAATTCTATCAGTAACTATATAATATCTCTTGTTAATTATATTTTTAACTTTATCTGACAGATCTGAAGATGGGCAGCTAGCCTGAAACCGGTTATTGAAAATAAAAAAATAGCGATCGAAGACTGAAATGCCATATTTTTATTCAAAGGACGATCGCGGCTATCCCAGTAAGACAATCATGGTTAGTTTTGATAATCAAACTTTTTCCCGTGGTAAGTGCGAAGTCGTGACGTCCTACGATGCTCTTGGCAGGGTAGTTTCTCTGTCGAAGCTACGCACTTTGAGGCGTCGTGGTTGGTTCAAAAATGGTTCAAATGGCTCTGAGCACTATGGGACTTACCATCTGAGGTCATCAGTCCCCTAGAACTTAGAACTACTTAAACCTAACTAACCTAAGGGCATCACACACATCCATGCCCGAAGCAGGATTCGAACCTGCGATCGTAGCGGTCGCACGGTTCCAAACTGAAGCGCCGAGAACCGCTCGGCCACACCGGCCGGCCGTCGTCGTTGGCTTGCGCCCTCTACTTAGGACGGCCGCGGCTCGCAAGGAGGAGACTCGGTCGGGGCAGTGACGGAGACTTGGTTGGCGGCAGTGACAGAGGGAAGACAGCGCACGGAGCATCGCTGGTACCGAGTCGGCGCTTGCTGAACTACGAGGATTAACGGTGATGACATTCCGGCACTTGGGCCTGGCGCAGAGCGGAACTGGAGTGCGGAAGCAGCCACCGGTCAACACAGGCCCTGTTTAAGAGTCGCGTCTGTCTCGAATCCTGAGGAGAGAGCAGGAGTCTGCTACGGAGTGCATGTTAACTGCGAGCTCCTGGAATAATTTTAAATGGTGAGCCATTTTGTGGTGGAACTTATGGATGGTATTGTTCCGTGAAGCCACTTTGATTTTCGCTAGTCATTCCTTAAACTACTTGGACGTGCGTCCGGGATACTTGGTACTGCAAGTCCATGTAACTGCGCTGTGTCTTGGTTCCGCTGCATTTATTTTCAGTTCCAAGTGTAGCCGATATTCAGCCACTCCTTTTTTTATTATTACTGTTTATATGTTAAGTCGTCAATTTTATGAATCAAAGTTTATTATCTGTATAAAACTACAGCCGCTAATTTAAATTGGATTTGCAAACCTTTTGCTTGTTGGCAACTACAATAGTAACAATTTTGCGCCGTCAAATGGTGCTTTCGTATATAAGGTTGTGTGCGGATTGTCTGGTCACTATCACTTTGAACTAGTTGTGGTTTATAAACTTATCAAGTGAAATTTCACGTCGCTGGAGACTGTTTAATGAGCCATAGCTTTAATAGTAACTGCGGTTGTCACACTATAACGTTTAACAACTCTTCCTCCATTTGGCGCTACCCAGTGGTTGGCTACTGGTTTTCGGATTTTAGTGAACTGTGTATTAATACTGGGTTTGTGTGCTCTAGAAACCGTTGATGGTGTGCGCAGGCCCTCCTGCCTGTTGTTGTCACTTTAGCTTTCGAATAAGGAATTCATACGGGCGGCCGATGTGAACGCCAAACGTCGAGAATGTGCTGATTGCTGCGTAGATCTTTCAGACTATCATATCATCATATTGCCGAATATTTTCCATAATAGTTAATTCAGGTATTTCTGAGATCTTACTATTTGAGTATGTTTTGAAACCTAATAGCTTTCACAAATTGTTATTCTTCTTATTCACAAGACCTGATAATTGATTAATGTGCTCAGATCAGTTCAAATGGTTCAAATCGCTCTGAGCACTATGGGACTCAACTGCTGTGGCCATCAGTCCCCTAGAACTTAGAACTAGTTAAACCTAACTAACCTAAGGACATCACACACATCCATGCCCAAGGCAGGATTCGAACCTGCGACCGTAGCAGTCGCATGGTTCCGGACTGCGCGCCTAGAACCGCGAGACCACCGCGGCCGGCCTCAGATCAGTAGTTATGTTGAAGTTATATTTGTATAAAGTAAATTTTTATAAGTTTAAAGTTGGAGCCATAATGCTGTTTTTCATTTAAAATTTTTTGAATTATTCTGATTGCTTTTATACAATTGAATGATCGGTGTAGATCACCGCAATTTGCAAATACTAATAAATCATTGTTGTTACCAGTGCTCTGTTTTAATTAACGTAGTTGAAATAAATTTTTGTATCCTCAAATGAGGTCAGCATTCCACTCCAGCAGCCCATGTGCCCTGCTATACAATCCACCACTTTACCAGTACACAGGCACATTTCTCCATGCTACTTGTTACATAGAGGTTCTCTGCATGTTACTTATAATGACTGGAATGTCGTAACTGGCCAGTAGCAAAATATGAAAATTTTACGGCCAAAACGCAGCGCGGGAGTGCAATTAGGTAAGGCAAGGAACGTACAAGGCTGTGTGACGGTACAGTAAGCGAGATAAATTGGAAGCACTCCACTTACTTGACGTTCAAGCCGCCTAAAGAACGCATGTGATTTCTGACAGCTGCAGCACACTAATGATTAATACTCATCTTCTGAAGAGCTGCGATCCATTTCTTCGTATCATCCTAAATAAAGACTATATGCTAACGTTCTGTCTCTTTTGTTAAAGATAATAAATTGACGATACACACATACACGCTAACAGTATTTTCCTAATGACCTTTACTGTCTTACCCGCACGTGCGCGCAAATTACACACACGCAAGCAGAGTTTGCGTGTTGGTATACGAAATGGCACGCGCCGCCCACGGAAAGCGACGTGAAACACGAAGCATGAGACGACCTCGTTTCCGCTAATTTCTTGAATTAGATCGTCGAGCCGCTGCTATACACCATTTGCATTCATAGGTGAGGTTTGGTTAGCGTCGACGTACTTCAGAGAAGAAGCGTCCGCAAGCCACATCACATTGTGTAGTGGGTGCAACTTTGTGTGGAACTTTCCCGTCAAACTGACTAAAGAAATGATCGCGTGGTATTATTGGCCAAGAGATAAATTTGGAATACTGGCGTACTTAGGCCGCCTAATGCAAGTCTATCTATTTGACGCCGCTCCGGCGACTTGCGCGTTTATGAAGATGAAATGATAAGGACGACACAAACATCTAGTCCCCGAGCGAAGAAATCTCCGACGCAGCCGCGAATTGAAGTTGGGACCCCAGGATCCAGAAGCAAAGTTGTTAACCACTTCTGTTATTTTCTTTCAATTTGTTTCTCCATCGTCTTGTCGTCAGTGGTTCTGTGTGGATGCTGCAAGACATCTTTCAAATTCTGTCGACGAGATCTTTATTCACTTTTTGCTTATTAGGGTTGGCAGTTCCCTGACCGAACATGCTGAGCTATGGTGCCAGCAACCAGCAGACCACGACCTGCTCGATAATGGTGATAGGGAGGAGAAACTGTCGGGAAGACTCGATATGGGCTTGAATTACCCAGATTTTTTTCCCGTTAAAGAGTTGAAAGAGTAAAGTATCGGAGCGTCGTTCCGAGTCCTGTGAGCTATTCCCTAGTCTATCAGAAAACGTCTTAATATATTGTGCAAAATTTCATTTCAGTTACGAGTATTTCACCTAGCTCAAAATCATAAAATTAGGGTTGGGTTGTTTGGGGGAAGAAACCAAACTGCGAGGTCATCGGTCTCGTCGGATTATGGAAGGACGAGGAAGGAAGTCGGCCGTGCCCTTCCAAAGGAACCCTACCGGCATTTGGTTGGAACGATTTAGGGAAATCACGGAAAACCTAAATCAGGGTGGCCGGACGCGGGATTGAACCGTCGTCCTCCCGAATGCGAGTCCAGTGTACTAACCACTGCACCACCGCGATCGATCATAAAATTAGAAATAATGTTTCAGTATATTTCCCACAAAAATAAAGTCCCTTCTTTCCGCGGCGGCGGGGAGGACGGGGACTATTGAACGTATTCAGAGAAGGGCATCACGAATGGTCACATTTGTTTGACTCATGGGAGAGTGTCAGAGAGATGTTGAAAAAATTGAACAGAGTCGTTTGAAGATAGACACAAACTATCCCGAGAAAGCCCACTCACAAAGTTTCAAGAACCAGTTTTAAATAATGAATCTATATTACAATCCCCGAAGTATCACTTCAGCAGGATGGCGAGAGGCGATTAAAAATCATAGTTTAATTACGCGAATGGAAAGAGACGGAGCACTCGTAAGGAGTACAATGTGAAGTATTCTCTGCCATGCACTTCGCGGTGGCTTGCAGAATATCGAGGTAATGCTAACTACAACTTATACGGAAGCCAGCTTGCAGTTACAAGTGTCGAAAGAGATAATCGGAAGCTCTTGCTGCCACATGAGCTCCTCGCCAGGTCGTGAAGACCTCTTGGCCGCCGTGTCAACCTTCCGGTTGTGGCATCATGTGGTGAGAACACCGCTCTCTCGGTCAGTTTGCAGACTTTCCAGACCATGGAGCCGCTATTGTTCGGTCAAATAGCTTCTCAGTTAGCATCAAGAGGCTGAGTGCACACAGAACAACTCCTCCCATCAAGAAAAAATCCTTGCGAGTAATGGGAATCGAACCCGGGTCCTCCGCCGACAACTCAACTACGGAGGCGGACATGGACTAGTAATAGACAGAGTAAATCTGGAAGGTGTCCTGAAATCATCAGTAAGTATAACAACACATCACTAAGAAAATAGTACAAAATAAACTGAAACTAAACGTCCGAACAGGACTTGAAGCCCCAACGGCACCGACCGACCGCCGTGTCAACCTCAATCACAGGCGTCACTGGACGCGGATTGGTGTAGGGGCACACTGATCTTGAGACGGTATGTCAGTTTTCGTGACCGTAGCCGATACTTCCCAGTCAAGTAGCTCGTCAGTAGGCCTCACAAGGGCTGAGTGCAGTTCGATTGCCAACAGCGCTCGCCAGACAGAACGGTGACCCATCCCAGTGTTAGCCAATGCCGATAGCGCTTAACTTGGGTGGTACCACTGCGGAAAGGATATCGACAAGAAAATAGTAAACGTTCTCAGTAAAGTGTTGGAATCATCTGGCTGAATAGGAAGGGTAATACAGTAAATAAAGCCTTTAGGGCTTTTGGTTTTCAAAACGAAGTTTCTGGTGTATCTGCAGGGCAAAATTTACTATCAGTGTATGCCAGCGAGACATGGACTTCTAATACGAAAACGATATACACACTGAGGGTTTCTCAGCCAGACAGGAAAGCAAACAGATTTGTCAGATAACTGACTGCAAGAGTTAATTTTAATGATATGTAAACAAAATGCAGTTGGATGAGGCATGTAGCAGGCCGAATTTGATGGACCAAGGAAGTGCTTTGCTGGACTCCAGTGGGCAAGAAAATCCCTAAAAGACGATATACTTGTTAGGTGCCATTACGAAATATTGAGACTAATAGACGATGATTATAATGCACGGACTGTTGAGGAAGAGTTCTTAACCCAACCATGGTTGCTAAACTGGGTGTTTGGGATGAAGTGTTCGGGTGTACGAGAGGACCAGGTCAAGAAAAACAAGGAGAGCAAAAAAGGAAATCACTGACGTTCTGGCCACAGGCGCACCAGTCGGGCCCGAACTACCGTCGTATCATCCTGAATCAATAGCGTCATCTGGTTGCAGGCTGAGTACACGCCATTCCAGACCTCTCACGGAGGAAAAGTCCCTGGCAGTACCAGGAATCTAAGCCGGTTAATTACGTTCTCATTATGGAGAATGTATGTCAACTGTACGCTTTCAGATCTCTGGCTCCTGCATTCTTGCATTACAGATCTGACAGCATAGTGTGAGACGACTCGCCCTCTCTTTATTTCCACTCAAATAAATTACAGGAATACATATCGTTTGATACAAATAAGATTATTCTCGTAAACGCATTACAAGGTGCCCAAGACGACCGCTTGCTGCGGCTCACGCCTGACAGAAATGCGTCCGCGCACGGCAGCGTTTCCTGCCCACCTTGCGACCCTTAACGAAGGACCGGATGCTCCAGATAGGCCCACGCGGGTGTAGTTAGAATCCACGCGACAGGGAGCTGGCTACACTGGGCAGGTCGACCTGACTGGTTGAAAAAATGTAGCGTTGGCTGTAGAAACAGATGGTGTCACGAACGCTAGCGGTCGAGTTCAGGATCGTTCTGTACGGGAGAGCTTCTTTGCACCCCAACAGCCTAGGAAAATGACATTAAAATGACGCAGCCGAACGCTCGTGCCAAACATTCGAGATTTCTTCCCCTTTCCCATGTAATTATTGCTTTGAAAAACTTGGGAGACGCCTTATTGTATTTCATATTTGATGTGCCTTCCTATTATAGTTTGCATGTTACAGAAGTATGCCACTTCAAAGCAACGGCGTATGGAAGGTTTATCAAAGACACGTCTTTTTGGCACGATTTGTTACAATCAAATGTCAGTTAATTCACATATCGACGGTGAAAGCCTTTAGACAGCAAAATGAGAGTCATGGTCTTAATTTGCCGAAGCTTTCCGTAGCATAACGGATAAACTGAATGATTTACAGCCGGTTACTTCCAAATATCTTTTATTCATCTTCTAGTTTCTAAAATGTCGCACGCTTTCTTATTAATGTCAGAGAAATGTGTCCTGTAATAATCGACATTATCTACGTGTATGAGCGCTCTGTGTCAAGCGTAAGTCTGTTCGGTTTTGTGAACATGACAGGGAATACGGACCAACGAATTGCAAGAATGGTGTTCTGAACCACATGCTCATACACTGGGGAGATAAGGTGATAATGAATGGTATAAACGACGTGCTGATATCAGATATTCAGTAGGAAAACGAAGCAGAGTTGTGCGACAACTTTCGTTTCCTCATCACATTGAAAAATATACATTGCAACAAATTGCCTTTTTTATTTTCTGCCAAAGCAGTTACATACGGTTTTGGGTTCTATATGCACTGTTTCTGTCATTCGTGAAATGATTCTACACTCCTGGAAATGGAAAAAAGAACACATTGACACCGGTGTGTCAGACCCACCATACTTGCTCCGGACACTGCGAGAGGGCTGTACAAGCAATGATCACACGCACGGCACAGCGGACACACCAGGAACCGCGGTGTTGGCCGTCGAATGGCGCTAGCTGCGCAGCATTTGTGCACCGCCGCCGTCAGTGTCAGCCAGTTTGCCGTGGCATACGGAGCTCCATCGCAGTCTTTAACACTGGTAGCATGCCGCGACAGCGTGGACGTGAACCGTACGTGCAGTTGACGGACTTTGAGCGAGGGTGTATAGTGGGCATGCGGGAGGCCGGGTGGACGTACCGCCGAATTGCTCAACACGTGGGGCGTGAGGTCTCCACAGTGGTCGGCGGAAGGTGCACGTGCCCGTCGACCTGGGACCGGACCGCAGCGACGCACGGATGCACGCCAAGACCGTAGGATCCTACGCAGTGCCGTAGGGGACCGCACCGCCACTTCCCAGCAAATTAGGGACACTGTTGCTCCTGGGGTATCGGCGAGGACCATTCGCAACCATCTCCATGAAGCTGGGCTACGGTCCCGCACACCGTTAGGCCGTCTTCCGCTCACGCCCCAACATTGTGCAGCCCGCCTCCAGTGGTGTCGCGACAGGCGTGAATGGAGGGACGAATGGAGACGTGTCGTCTTCAGCGATGAGAGTCGCTTCTGCCTTGGTGCCAATGATGGTCGTATGCGTGTTTGGCGCCGTGCAGGTGAGCGCCACAATCAGGACTGCATACGACCGAGGCACACAGGGCCAACACCCGGCATCATGGTGTGGGGAGCGATCTCCTACACTGGCCGTACAGCACTGGTGATCGTCGAGGGGACACTAAATAGTGCACGGTTCTACCATTCCTAGACCGGCAAGGGAACTTGCTGTTCCAACAGGACAATGCACTTCCGCATGTATCCCGTGCCACCCAACGTGCTCTAGAAGGTGTAAGTCAACTACCCTGGCCAGCAAGATCTCCGGATATGTCCCCCATTGAGCATGTTTGGGACTGGATGAAGCGTCGTCTCACGCGGTCTGCACGTCCAGCACGAACGCTGGTCCAACTGAGGCGCCAGGTGGAAATGGCATGGCAAGCCGTTCCACAGGACTACATCCAGCATCTCTACGATCGTCTCCATGGAAGAATAGCAGCCTGCATTGCTGCGAAAGGTGGATATACACTGTACTAGTGCCGACATTGTGCATGCTCTGTTGCCTGTGTCTATATGCCTGTGGTTCTGTCAGTGTGATCATGTGATGTATCTGACCCCAGGAATGTGTCAATAAAGTTTCCCCTTCCTGGGACAATGAATTCACGGTGTTCTTATTTCAATTTCCAGGAGTGTAGTTTTCATAATTCAGCTATGGAGAGCACGTACAATTCTGTAAATGTAACTGGAGGGCATATATGGCATGGATGAATTAACACACTGTATAATTAATTCAAATACTATAACAGAAGACTTCGTGATTTATCCACGTGCTAAGGACATGTTTTTATTCTCTGGTCGACAGAAAACCCCTCTATGCCGGGAGAACGGCCTAAGTCACCTTCATGTCAGCTCGACTAGTACTCCTCGATCGACATCCATCGCAGACGCTCGGCTACGTCATTTTGTTGCCACTTCCTTAGGCCGTTGAAATGCAAACAACCTCTTCCGTTCTGCGCATCTGACGTTACTCTACGCAAGCAAGGGAGAGACGTAATTTGCAGGATACACGCTTTCTTCAAGCGCAAAGCACAAGTACGCACGAGCCGCAATAGTCGCTTTCAACTGCCAATGCTACAGTCCCTGTCCGTGCCTCGACCTGCGCAGATTGCAGGGTGACAGAACTCAGAGAATAAAAACAACGTATTCTCTTATTTTCTCTCCAGGCAGCTGTATTTATTCATTTCTGGCTATTTGCAAAGAATGAAAAGTACTGCTGACTGCAGATAAAATAATAACGAAAGAGAATAATACATTAAATGTATTCGCAACTGCGAATATGGACAACCATCAGCTGTAGAATGGAATGGCCGCAGTGAAAGTTTGTGGCAGACCGGGACTCGAACGGTAATTTCCCGCTTATCACGAGCGGTCTCCTTACCGTTTGGCTATCAGTGCAGAAATCATGGCGAGACCCAAACCTGTACATGTCTTCAACTGTTCTTCTACGACCTGTACTCGTCCATCCAATATGTAAATTGCCGTACAGGTGGGACATTTTACTTGAAAGTCGCTTGCGCGGCGTCGGCGCATAAATACATTATTGTAACTTCCTGGAGAATTAAAACTGTGCGTCGGGCCGGGACTCGAACCTGGGACATTTACCTTCCGGGAGCAACTGCTCTACGAATAAGCTATCCAAGAATGGCTTACTATCTGTCGTCAGAGCTTTTAGTCCCGCAAGATATGCAAGAGAACTTCCGGTAAGTGCGGAAGGCAATAGAAGGGGTACAGTTGGAAGTACAGCTCTAGGGAGGCTCTTTGTGTCGTGCTCGGATAGCTCAGTCGGTGGAGCACCTGCCCAAGAAAGCAAAAATGCTGGGTTCGAGTCCCACTCCGTCAAACAGTTTTAATCTCTCAGGAAGTTTTAAATCAATATACACAACGCTACCGAGAGAATAAACTGGTTTTCCTGTCGCTAACATGACATATTGCATCCGACTTCGACAGCTAAATTATCAAAATGAATTACGTACCGTACGTCTACATATGTACTCCGCAAGCCACTGTATGGTGTGTGGTGGAGGATATCTTGTATCCGTACTATTCCTTTCAAATGGTTCAAATGGCTGTGAGCACTATGCGACTTAACTTCTGAGGTCATTAGTCGCCTAGAACTTAGAACTAATTAAATCTAACTAACCTAAGGACATCACACACATCCATGCCCGAGGCAGGATTCGAACCTGCGACCGTAGAGGTCGCTCGGTTCCAGACTGTAGCGCCTAGAACCGCACGGCCACTCCGGCCGGCACTATTCCTTTCCCGTTCCATTCGCAAATAGAGCGAAAGAGAGACGAGCCACGTTTCTCCTATCTTATATTTGTGATCCTTGCGCAGTATATACGTTGGCGGCAGTAGAATTATTCTGCCTCCAGCTTCAAATGCCGGTTGTCTAATTTTTCTCAATTGATTTCCGCGAAAATAACGTCATAAACCATCAATAATTCGGATTTGAGTTCCCGAAACATATCCGTAAGACTCGCTTGTTGATGAAATTTACGGGTAACAAAACTAGCAGCCCGCCTCTGAAATGCACCAATGTCTTCATTTAATCCGTCCTCGTGCGGATCCCAAACACTCATGCAGTACTCAAGCACGAGTCCTACTGGCGTTCTGTATGCAGTCTTCATTAAAGATGACCCAAACTTTATTACTATTAGCCCAATAAATCGAAGAAGACAGTTCGCTTTCCCTACCAGCGTACTTTTGTGCTCGTTCCGTTCCATACCGCTTTACAACGATAGCAACATGAATGCGTCACGCAGTGCGCTACTAATGCTGTATTCGTATATTACGGGATTGGTTTCCCTACTCATCCGCAATAACTCACATTTTTCAAAAAATCAAATGTGTGTGAAATCTTATACGACTTAACTGCTAAGGTCATCAGTCCCTAAGCTAACACACTTCTTAACCTAAATTATCCTAAGAACAAACACACACACCCATGCCCGAGGGAGGACTCGAACCTGTGCCGGAACCAGCCGCACTGCAGCGCCTGAGACCGCTCGGCTAATCCCGCGCGGCTTACATTTTTCTACATTTAGAACAAACTGCTATTTATCACAACAAGGAGAAATTTTGGATTCGTCAGCCTGTATCACTCAACGACCATTAGCGAATAGACGCAGATTGTTTCTCACACTGCCCTTCGGACCATTTACGTATAAACAGAATCGCGGTCCTATCACACTTCGATAGGGCACTCCTGACGATAATCATCTCTCTGATGAGCCCTCGCCGTCGTGTATATCGTACTGGGTTCTATTACTTAAAAAGTTTTCAAGCCTCTCACACATCAAGGAACCTAATCCGTATGCTCGGCCCTTCGTTACTAGTCTACAGAGAGGCACGTTTCGAACGTAATCCGTGGCACGTTCAACATGAAGACGGAGCATTTACAAGTGCTGAGAATGATTTGAATGTAATTTAAGCACCAACTAATAATGGCCCAGGCAGCCGAAACAGGTTGTGTATAAAACAAATGTGCAACCAGTGCTCTGAAATTCCATTCAAAAGTCTTTTGAGCTGACCTGACCTGACAGTTCATGAGAAGCGGTTGTCCTGGTAGCACCGGTGCGCCACGGTAATACGCAGAACCGTGGCTGGGCACAAGGGGCTGGAGACGAGATCCCTCTGCCAGTTCGCGGGAGCGGCAGGCCTTTGAAGCCCGCACGCAGCTGCGGGTGCGGGATCAGGCGCCCAACGCACGTCCTGCTGACGCGGGTAACGCAGCCGCCTGCAGCATTCTGGGACTCCGCCTCGCGGTGCGGTAGCTGCAAGTGTCAGGATTGCTGGAAACCACGCCGCGTACGGCTGTACGCAGAAAATACTGAGATAACACCACACTGTGGCGTCGCCCTCGCCTGAAAACCTGCGGCCGGCCTGGAGGATGAACTGAACATCACAGTCCCATACAAGGCAGCGAGAAAAAGACACGCGATAGCGATATGCAGGTGGCGGTAGTATAGCCACTGAGATGACAAACGTCATGGGATAGCGATATGCGCATATACTTATGGTGGTAACATCGCGTACACAAGCTACACTACTGGCCATTAAAATTGCTACACCAATAAGAAATGCAGATGAGAAACGGGTATTCATTGGACAAATATATTATACTAGAACTGACATGTGTTTACATTTTCACGCAATTTGGATGCATAGATCCTGAGAAATCGGGACCCAGAACAACCACTTCTGGGCGTAATAACGGTCTTGATACGCCTGGTCAAACAGTGCTTGGATGGTGTGTACAGGTACAGCTGCCCATGCAGCTTCAACACGATACCACCCCCGTCAAGAGTAGTGACTGGCGTATTGTGACGAGCCAGTTGCTCGGCCACCATTGACCAGAGGTTTTCAATTAGTGAGAGATCTGGAGACTGTGCTGGCCAGGGCAGCAGTCGAACATTTTCTGTATCCAGAAAGGCCCGTACAGGACCTGCAACATGCGGTCGTGCATTATCCTGCTGAAATGTAGGGTTTCGTAGGGATCGAGTGAAGGGTAGAGCCACCTGTCGCAACACATCTGAAATGTAATGTCCACTGTTCAAAGTGCTGTCAATGCGAACAAGAAGTGACCGAGACGTGTAACCAATGGCACCCCATACCATCACACCGGGTGATACGCCAGTATGGCAATGACGGATAAACGCTTCCAATGTGCGTTCACCACGATGTCGCCAAACGCGGATGCGACCATCATCATGCTGTAAACAGAACCTGGATTCATCCGAAAAAATGACGTTTAGCCTTTCGTGCAGCCAGGTCCGTCGTTGAGTACACCATCCCAGGCGCTCCTGTCTGTGATGCAGCGTCAAGGGTAACCGCAGCCATGGTCTCCGAGGTGATAGTCCATGCTGCTGCAAACGTCGTCGAACTGTTCGTGCAGATGGTTGTTGTCTTGCAAACGTCCCCATCTGTTGACTCAGGGATCGAGACGTGGCTGCACGATCCGTTACAGCCATGCGGATAAGATGCCTGTCATCTCGACTGCTAGTGATAAGAGTCCGTTGGGCGTTCCGAATTACCCTCCTGAACCCACCGATTCCATATTCTGCTAACAGTCATTGGATCTCGACCAACGCCAGCAGCAATGTCGCGATACGATAAACCGCAATCGCGATAGGCTACAATCCGACCTTTATCAAAGTCGGAAACGTGATGGTACACATTTCTCCTCCTTACAGGAGGCATCACAACAACGTTTCACCCGGCAACGCTGGTCAACTGCTGTTTGTGTATGAGAAATCGGTTGGAAACTTTCCTCATGTCAACACGTTGTAGGTGTCGCCATCGGCGCCAACCTTGTGTGAATGCTCTGAAAATCTAATCTTTTGCGTATCACCGCATCTTCTTCCTGTCGGTTAAATTTCGCGTCTATAGTACGTCATCTTCATGGTGTAGCAATTTTAGTGGCCAGTAGTGTATAAATCGTCAGTGCATTGGTGGAGCTGTCATTTGTATTCAGGTAATTCATATGAAAAGGTTTCCGACATGATAATGGCCACACGACGAGAATTAACAGACTCTGAATGGGGTATGATAGTTGGGAGCTAGACGCATGGGATATTCCATTCCGGAAATCGTTTGAGAATTCGATATTCTGAGACCCACGGTGTCGAGAGTGTGCCGAAGGTACCAAATTTCAGGCATTACCTCTCACCACGGGCAAAGCAGTGGCCGACGGCCTTCAGTTAATCACCAAGAGCAGCGGCATTTGCGTAGATTTGTCGGTGCTAACAGGTACGCAAAACTAAGTGAAGTAACTACAGAAATCAATGTGGGTCGTACGACGAACGTATCAGTTAGGACATTGCGGTGAAATTTGGCGTTGATGAGCTGTGGCAGCAGTCGACGTATGCGAGTGCCTTTGCTAGTGGCACGACATCGCTTGCAGCACCTCTCCTAGGCTCGTGACCATACGGGTTGCGCCCTGGTCAGATCAGTCCCGATATTGGTAAGAGCTGATGGTAGGATTCGTGTGTGGCGAAGACCTCAAGAAGCCATGGACCCGAGTTGTCAACAAGGCACTGTGCAAGCTGGTGGTGGCTCCATAATGGTGTGGATTGCGTTTCCACTGGGTCCTCTGGTCCAACTGAACCTTTCATTGAGTGAAAATGGTTATGTTCTCGTCCTTGAAGCACATTTCCAGGCATTCATCGCCTTCATGTTCCCAAACAACGGTGCAATTTTTATCGATAGTAATGCGCCATGTCACCAGGACTTAATTGTTTGCGATTGGTTTGAAGCACACTCCGAACAATGATTTGACCATCCAGATCGCCCGGCATGGGATGTAATCGAAAAATCAGTTCCTGCATAAAATCCTTCAGCCTCAATATTTTCGCAGTTATGGACGGCTACAAGAGGCAGCACGGCTCAGTATTTCTGCAGCGTACTTCCAGCGACTTGCTGACTACGTACTACGTCGAGTTGCGGCACAACGCCGGCCAGGTCCGACGCGATATTAGGAGCTTTTGTAACTTCAGTGTAGTTCACGAGGCGAACTTCTATTACTTAAACCACGCACAAGATTTTGACATTATATGATAACGTTCTTTTACGAACTGTCTAACTGACAGAGTACTGGGTTTCCTCCGCCAGGTCCTGGGTTCAGCTCCAGCAGGCGACTCACCTTTGTTATCAAACAAGCGTCGGAGACCTTTCCCTGAGGTAAAAATCCTTCGGGGCAATGTGCCCGCCATCCTCCCCCTCCTAGTGCAGCGGAGAAGAAGGGCTGCACTGTATTTGCAGCCAGACCAGACAGACTCGCACCGCTTTCACCTTACTTTTTAACTTTTTGGTTTCTGATCTCTAGTATCAAAATGTAACCTGTCTGCTGATGACGATTGTGTATTCTGTAGATCAACATTTACGGAAGAAAATATTAAAGACTTATTGGTCAGCATGACAACGTGTATTCAGAAATCGTTCCCGCTAATAAGTGATTGTGCCTGTAAAGGACTTTTTATTTATTTTTTTATTTTTTTTTAAATTATTGCTACCAGTCACAAAGGCAACGGCCATGCCGCAGTGGACACACCGGTTCCCGTCAGATCACCGAAGTTAAGCGCTGTCGGGCGTGGCCGGCATTTGGATGGGTGACCATCCGGGCCGCCATGTGCTGTTGCCATTTTTGGGGGTGCACTCAGCCTCGTGATGCCAATTGAGGAGCTACTCGACCGAATAGTAGCGGCTCCGGTCAAAGAAAACCATCATAACGACCGGGAGAGCGGTGTGCTGACCACACGCCCCTCCTATCCGCATCCTCATCTGAGGATGATACGGCGGTCGGATGGTCCCGATGGGCCAGTTGTGGCCTGAAGACGGAGTGCTTACCAGTCACAGACGTAGTTAACTATCGTATTACTTATTTATTTAGCGACATGTTTCGAGGGAATACCTCATCTAAATGGCAGTACAAAAACAAGTCTGCAATAAGGTCATACTGATGTTACATAGTCTTTCCATAAATGCTGTGGTTATTTTTGTTCTTCTGGCGTGGCAGTCTTGTTCTGATGCGCTGAGGTGTTTCCATTTCCGTGTCTCTCTTGGCTTTCTTGGTCACTGCTCAGAAATTTTCACTAACGTAACAGTAACTTGGAAACACGATCACGAAGAGACACAATCCAGCAGTCGCAGCTCCACCTGCCGACCAGTTGCCAAATAATTTTCAACGTGCCACAGTCAGCTGTCTTCAGATAGCCAGCGTCGAGTGTCGAAATGTTAACTGGGCCTCAACTAATATTCGCTGACCGCAGCAGTCCACAATGAACTATAA